>NW_025864948.1:0-2293 GCF_002878395.1 Capsicum annuum
CTTTCAATTTTTAATAAAGAATGGTGTGATATTAATTTTTCTTAATCATATTCCCAAGACTAGTTATTAGCTTATGTTATATTTTATTAGTTTTTAATTATTTTTATCTTATTAATAATAATAATAATAAAAAAAAAATAAAAAAATAAAGAAACCTAAACTACCCAAACCACCCACAATTCCCACTCCTAATTAACCTCCCCCACTTTCCCACACACATGCACACATGCACTTAACTAATAAACACATGCACACATACACTATATATAATGCACACATGCACCTAATAAACACATACACACATACACGGCCAAAAAAACAAAAAAAAAAAAAAAAGAGATTGAAAACAAAAAAGGGAAGAAAAAACCCAAAAGCAAAAACAAGAAAGAAACAAAAAAGAAAACAGAAAGCGAGAAAAAAAAAGGGGATTTGAGTCTGAGGTTTCTTTTCGATTTCGAGTTCGTGATTCGTTTTCGTTTTTTTTTTAATTGTGAATTACTGGCACAAGAGGTAACCCTCAATATTTTTGTGTAATTTAATATCATGATTATACGGAACTTGATTTCAATAATAGAAAGTTGTTTAGATTCATTGATTGTTTAATTGGTATAATCATTTATTTCCGCATGGTTAAGTTAAAGTAATGTTCCTATCTTAATAGAGTTTCCATTTAGTATTTCAGTGATTAAACTTTAGTTTTCTTGAATAATCGCTCAAAAAAAAAGAACAAAAAAAAAAATATTTCTCCCTTGTATCTGTTGCATTGGTGAATACGGTGTTGTATATTCATGCGATTCTTTATTCCACTTTTCGTTGTGCTGTGTTTAATTAGTGCTCGTAGTTGTTTGAACAATTTCATATTTTTTTTTATATTATAATGTTTAATTAATGGTCATAGTGGTGGTATTTACTTACTATAATGAATAAGGATTTTACACTGTTTGAATTATTATTTTTAATTGAACTAGGAAGTGATTACTTTTGTTTTAAATATTTTATCCATTTTCATGTTATTTTATTTTTTTTTATCGAGAGGAAAACTTTAGGACATTATCAAAGTGATAGGTCAATATTAAACTCGAATAAAATTTTATTTCTATCAAGATGTTACTATATATTTGTTTTAGAGACATTTAAAAGAAATTTAAATACCAAGAATGCTCAACAAATAAAAAATGATAATGAACTTGTTTGTGTATGTTTTTAAGAAAGAAATAATGAAAAAATTAAATTAGATTTTTGCATGTTAACGAGTAATATTTGAAATGCTAATATGTCACTTTGGCTTGTCCTTACAAGTGTGGGATTAATCTTTTTCGTTGAAAAAAAAAAAGTCTATATATACACCAAGCTTAGATCAATTTTATTATGCTTCATTAAATAAATTAACTAGCTTGAATTTAATTGAAACGGGCGGTTAATTTATTCAAAACTCCATAGCAGAAAAGAAAAGAAAAGAGAGGAAAAAATAACTGTGAGGGAGTGAACTTATAAAATAATGAGTTAGTTTCTTAACCTCTAAATAATTAAGATTAAACATACAAGTGAAATTGACGATGAAGTTGGAAAGCCCTGCTACCGACCATTCGTCATAATTAAATTGACCTACCGTTTGAAATCGATTGAATTGGATGGGTAGATTTTAAACCTATGAGGTGCTCATTTAGACTACGAAAATGGGGACGATTCATAAATGCCTTAAAGGCGCGAGAAACGTGCCAAAATTTGTGGTGAGGCCGAAAAGTACTACTATCGGTAAGCCATACGTCAATATAATAAATAATTTTGAAATAAATTAAAAGCGGGAGACGAACAACTTTTAGGTTAACAAATATTATAAATCCTAAAAAAAAAAATTTTTTTAAGCCAGACGTAAGTCATTAAAGCGACCCTGCTAGAACCACGGGACTCGAGGGGTGCCTAACACCTTCCCCTCGGTCAACAGAATTCCTTATCCGGATTTCTAGTTCGCAGACGGAAAAATAAAAATTGAAGAGTCATTTCCTTTTTGAATAGGGATTCAATAAGGTGACTTGAAACACCCAAATTCAATTCCAAGTGGCGACTCTGTAAGTAAAGTAATCCCTTTTCAAAACGTCACTTTAATTGGACAAACCCATTTTCTCTAAAACCAACTCTCTAGCGGGATCGGACACGGTGAAAAACAGGGGTGTGACAAAGAATCCACGAGATGATCATTTTGCCTGTATTGTTTATTAATCTAAGTGTCAAATCAATTGTGGATATTACAAATGTTTCTTCCTCTCTTTTATTTTATCATTTGTGATGGGTC
>NW_025864949.1:0-2312 GCF_002878395.1 Capsicum annuum
GGAAAACTCACCAAGAATTTGGAGAAGAAATGAGAAGTCCAAGCTTACGAATAACAAGAAATCTCCAATTGATGTTTCTACTAAGTTCCCACACATTCTAGTATTTTTTAGTCTAGAACTTGTGTGAAAAATGGGAGAAAATCAGCTTAGTATGAATTTCATAAGGATCCCAGGTTTTGCTAAAGAGGACACTAGTCCTCCTTAGCAATCAGCGCTAAAGTATAGTCCACTAAATCATAAAAGGCAATGCTAAAGATGTTTGCACTTTAGCAGCACACGCTGAGATGGCCTGGGCCACCTAAGGACACACAGGGCCACTTTAGCAGTCACACCATCTGGAGACATGGTATTTTTTTGAGTATCCACCAATCCCTTGAGATTTATTTGGAATCCCATATAAGTAAAAAAAAATATGCTACCCTGTCAATTTTGATGTTCCATAGTTAATGGCACTGTTGAAATTTCCATTCTAGATCATTTCGAGAAAAAGTAGGCCCCACACCCAAGTGTATTTTTCATAAGTTTTGACCAGTAGCCTCAAATGAGTACGGAAGCCTTTGGACCCAACCCAAAGGTCCACCTAGATTTTCCACTTGAGGCTGTTTTGACCAAATATGGGTCCCACATGCATAAGTCATTTTCTTAATTTTTCGATAAATAGGTAAAAATGAGCTTGGGTGATTAAGGAGCAATAACGCCCTGAGTCTGTAACCAGAACGCTACATGGTGCTTATAATCCCGAAGGACCACAAGCTAACCGATGACTGGTGCCTGCTGTAATAATTGAATAGTAATACTGCAATTATAAGGAAATTAGGCAAAAAACATGCCATAAGGTTTAATACTATAATAAAAATGAATACGGTATAACACTACCAAAACTGAGAACATCTACCTAAAAATACTCTAGTCTAAAAATCCTCTAAACTTTCTGTAATGTGGAGTTGATGGGACAAGTCCCCAACTAACTCCGACTACTAAAATAATATAAAATGCTGAAATAATAATCATGTCCTCAAACTATGAGGACTCACCACTAACTCTGACTGCTGAAATTTTAAACTGCTAAGGGTACTCGGGAGCCCGTGCGTCTGAACATATGATGAAAACATCATAGCACAAGAGAAAAGTATACTTTCGTACTTTGAATATACTGGTATGCTAAGTGAGGTAGGCTAAAATTCATGGGTTCATAGGCATGATCAATACTAACTCAATGACATGAATATAATTGAATGAGAGTAAATGCATGGATACCTAAATTGTAACTCAGATCGTGATAATACTGAATACTGAGTCTGAATAATGATGAACTGATATCTGAATATACTGATACTAAATTATTGATATTTGAATGACTATATCTGATAGGCTTGATTATGTGGAAATATACTTAGTTTTGTACTGAACTGAGTGACTGTATCTGATAATTCTGAATCTGTAGAATTGAACTGAGTTCTCTTCTAAGACTAGAACTGAAATTGAGATCGTGGAAAGTAATCATCTAATCGACGTGCCCCTCTCTGAACTGATTGGGGTCTAACCTGTAACCCCAATTAGAAGGGTGTCCGTACCGTGCCACAGGTAAAGACAAGATGAGTCACCCTCATCTGGTAGGTGCTCTGAACGAGAATGGTGGTACCCTCAACTAGAATATAGATCACCTCATCAACCCTCAACTGGTAGGTTGATGTCTTAATCTATGCTGGCTACGTAGTTCTGGAATACAAGGACTGCTTCTAAGAATCACACCTTCTACTGACAGGTGAGTCCCTGTCCTTGGGTTCACTCGGTACTAAATCCTACTCTCAATTAAATAGACCCTTGACTAATTTCTAAACTGTTCCAAGCTGGACTGAACTATGACTGATCATATGGTTAACTGAACTGAACTAAGTTCACTGAGTTCCATGGACTGACGGAATGTTATTGAATTCTTTTAACTGACTGGGTACTATTAAGTTTCCCTGAGTTCTATACCTAACTATATTCTACTGATCGTAACATGGCTGAATACTATTCTATAACTGACACTAGCTCTAGGCATACAACTAAATTATTGGGTATTTAAAACCCCAGGATTCAATAGGATAAAAAACAAATCACTATATTATTTTAGTGGCAGAATGGTACTAGGTTACTAAAAAAACATTCACTTAGGCATTTTTGTCAAACACATGATATACATTGGGTATGTGCAAGATTAAATTCACTTAATATCATGCCATACTTAGGATATTCAATTTGCATAGGCATTTTGACAAGCACTTGTGAAGCATGGGTATTTCACCTATCAATACACATGTAGTACT
>NW_025864950.1:0-1206 GCF_002878395.1 Capsicum annuum
AGTTGTAATGTACAGATTTGGAGGACTGCGAGCTTGTAAAACTCTTCGTTGGTACTTGAATGTGCATAAATTAAAATTGATTCCACTAATATACTTTAATATACTTGCCTGGACACAAATACATTATATGCTTCGTAAAATATGCATTACAATTAAAACATCTTTTAGACTATGTTGGTATTCTTTAACTTTATTTTGGGGCAAAACGTAAATGGACAGACTCTATCTGAATATTCCTATTCAACTTGCGGTAGTTCTTACTTTCTTCCTTCTGTAATAAATAGGAAAAATTGGATATGTTAGTCATACTAACTTAAAAAATGAATAATTAGTTACTATAAGTTGTTGTAATTAGAGTTCATACCTTTACAGAGGTTGAATCAATGTACTCTTTGACGCTATAACCAAAGAAAAATTTGGCGGCTTAAATTAGTATAACTCGTGCGCGCCGTTCTCCACCAAAAACTTCCAGCATTAAGGAGTGCGGGATCCATTTTAAGTTGACAAATTGCGAAAACGTAAATTTTCCCAGCGAGTGTTAATTTACACACCTTTCTTGCAATCTTTGTTGTGTTTGTATTCTCAATTTCTCTACATCATATTGCAACAGTTGTTTTTCTTGGCAATGAAACTGAAACTGGCCTTTCTTAGATTAAAGACCCAAATTTGTGAAGCTAATTTTCATCTATAAATAGGATTTTCCAAAAGATGCCAGCGCATCAGAAAAAGATATACATGTCTTACAGGGCCTCTCAACTTGTATAACAACATGAAAAGGGCAAATAAACGTACACGTCCGACTTTGGCCGTAACTGGAAGTCATATAATTGTGTACTATCATGTGAACATATAAATAGGCCTTTCTCCTATTTGGCGTATATCGATAGTATGGACTTAGGTATTTATATGCATGAAGCATAATTGTTTAGCTATAAGTTTGACATTATGTAAACACGTGTAACAGAAGTGAGATGTCGTATACATATGAACAGGGCATACCTTTTGGCAAACGTTCGAATTGTGAGACTTGAAGGCAAGACTCTCCCCTTGCGTGATGTCGTAGGGATGGAAACATGTGAGAATAAGACAGATAAGGATATGTAAAAATATTATCATTTTAAAACCTTCTCGTGACCTATAGAAAAATTGTGGATAGCTTAACTTTACAAATGACACATATATTGACATTATGTAAACAGTGTAACA
>NW_025864951.1:0-1168 GCF_002878395.1 Capsicum annuum
ATATTACGATAAATACAATTAAACCCAACCTTTACACAAGAAATTATTCAAAGCCAACTGACATTCATTTACGACCTGTGAACTATAAAAATAATATAATAGCAATCGCAAAGGTTCTATTTTGATCCAACTAATTCTTGTCTGAGCTAAAATTTTGAGCCTAAAGAATGATTTTGAATGAAAACAAAGAAGATATATATATATATACACACACATGTTGATACGGGTGTACCAAGGTGTCCAACAAGTTCTACAAGCTGTCCAACAAGTTCATGACCATTCACACATAGCCAAGCTCGTGAGTTACAAAAACTCCAAACTATGTTCATGCAAATATCCGTGTGTGAGTTGGTACTTGAGCCTTCCAATGGATTAAATGTTTCGTACTGACGTCCCTCACGGGGGACCTGCATTTCATGCTGCAGGCACAGGTACCTCAGCTCATACACCGCACAAGTAGGAGCCAGGTCATACTGCTATTGTTGGTGAGCTCCAGTTTGCTTTGGAGCTTTCCGAGTCGGTTCTTTATGATTTGTTATTTTACATGAGTCATGTGTGGGCGGGGGTTTGTCCCGACCCTAGTTATGTCATGTATATCCTAGAGGATTTGTAGACATAAGGAAGGGTAAAGTCATGGATGTTTATATAGTGATGTTATATTTGTATATGTGGTGGCCCCGACGGCCAAGTATTATATATATATATATTTGCGTGTGTTGTGCTGATACAGGTAGTTAGATCCTTCTATATGCAACGAAGTGCTGTCCAATTTTTGGTGACATGTAAGTGAAAGTACAGGTATTTGAACGGGTTCTCTCGGGCCTTCTCTGCTTCGGGTGCCAGTCCGACCCGATGGGATTTTGGGGCGTGACATGTCGATTCAATTTTGGGTACTACTTATATTATGACTCAATTTCGGGTATTTTTTATATTATGACCTATTCAATTTCGGGTATTTACTATTACAAGATGAAAAGATAAATTGATGTGAAATTTCTAAGGAATGACTAGTAAATGAATGGTTCTTAGTGGACAATTGGTGGCTAGTTAATAACTTGTGAATTATGGAAAAATATTAGCAAATTTCCAGACAATGGCATAATGTCGAATGTTAGAAATTAGGGAATGATGGTTAAATCTGAAATTCAAGAGGGGGTTCATTGGAAAT
>NW_025864952.1:0-1594 GCF_002878395.1 Capsicum annuum
ACTAGTTATATCAAAATTGATTTAGATACTTAATCAAATAATTCACTGTTTTACATTAATGGAAATTGTGTAGATTTTTTTTCTTAGAATAATTTTTCTTTATTCAATTTTGTCTTTACGTACATATTTATATATTTTGCTTATATATATATTTTACGATAGCATACGGATTATATTCATTTAATAAACCTAAGTCTGGCCGGGAACCACATTTGTAGATTCTAAAGGGTGTCTAACCCCTTCCCTTCGCAATAATTTGAATCCTTACCTAGAATCTAAATTGGTTTCGTCATACTCCCTCCGTTTCGAAAAGAATTACCTACTTTGATTTGGCACAAAGTTTAAGAAAATAAAGAAAATTTTTGAATCTTGTAGCCTTAAATTAAGGTAGTGTCAAATGTATCAAAATGTCCTTTAATCTTGTGGTCATAAACATGCCATTTGGAAAGTTTAAATTAAAGTATTGCCAAAAAATGAGAGGGGTCATTCCTTTTTTTAACGAACTAAAAAGGAAAGTAAGTCATTTCTTTTTAAACGGAGGAAGTACTTGTTAATAAATAAATAGGTTTCCTATTTTTTCTTGATAATTAGGTGGCGACTCTGTTGACACCCAATTTTGACATCCGGATATCACTTTTAGACTGTTATTATATCAAAATTATTTAATTTTAATTATCAATATTTTTAAATATTATTCTTACACTGAGTACATACTAACGTGTCGCATTTATAATTAAAGGAAATGCATAAATTATTTCTTAGCTTTTAGTATCATTGTCATAATTTTTAAACTCAAATTCAGCATTTTATATAATTTTTATTAATATTTATTAAATTATTTTCCACGTAGTTATGCACCTCCACATTTTTGCAAACACAATATCTAGTTTTCCATTATTTAGCATTATTTATTTTATTAAATTATTTATTATTAATTATTATTATTTATTATTTAATTATTATTATTCATTACTTATTATTTAATATTGTTATGTATTATTTAATTATTATTATTATATACTATTATCCCGATTTTAATTTAAATAACAACCTAATTTAATTCATTTTGCCTAAATTTATTCACCTTTTAACTTAATTTTGTCCAATTTCTTACAATTCTAGCCATTTGAAACTCAATTCCAAATTTTTCAATGTTTAGATCTTAGTTGTTGATCCTAAATGGATCCAACGACTGAGATCTGATACATCTTTCTTTCCTTTTTAATCCAAAAACCTAACCCTAATTACAAAACCAAACAACAGCCGCCCCTTCTCTCTCTCACCTCTCCTTCTCTCTCTGTCTAGCCTCTCTTTCCTATGGCTGCCGCCGCTGATCGGCGGAGCAGCGCTACCGAGACCGCCTTCTCCAATAGCTTTCCCACCACCCTCTATATGTGCCGCCAACGCCTACTCCGGCGATACCCGATTTACCACTGCCTCCTGCCGTTCGTCCTCGCTGCTGCCAGCGCCGCGCCGCCAGCCCCTCAGCCTCCATCACCATCTCTCCCGCCATTTTCCCCTTTCCGGCGATGAACCAGCACGCCAACGCCGCTCCAACATTGCCACGAGACCCCCTGCTCTCCAACCTCCTCCG
>NW_025864953.1:0-2208 GCF_002878395.1 Capsicum annuum
TTGTGGAGTTACTGGTATGGAATTTGAAAATTGTTTTGATTTATTTTTGTGAAGAATTTGTGTAATATTATCAACTATTACAAGAAGCTAAGAGAGATAATATATTGGGTACTTTTAGTTTGCAACGATATCTGTTCCGTAAGTTTCCACTATTCTAAGCTCTAGAAGTTATTCTGCCCTTGGGTTTGGTCTGTTTACATATACTTTGTTGAAACTAAATGTGAAAATATGTATGTCTCTTTATTTTTGACCCTAAACTTGACATTGAGGTTTACCAAAACGTTCTGTGAGGTTTCACGGTTTTGTGGATAAATCACGATACCAGCTTGCTCCACTTGCTATTGCTAGCCAAGTCGTGCAGTTTACTGTCATATTTTATAGTTCTTTCTCTAGTTAATCCTACGTGATTTACATTTCAGTGATGTGGTGGTTGTCAACTTTGAGTTGTGGTTCTGCACGTTTCAAAGGTTCCGCTATACTTATTTGAGATTGTTTTAGAAGTTTTCGGTCTTTCAGTACTATTTTGTACCACGGCTTTGTGGATGCTTCATCTGATATTTGCTTTCATACTCAGCTTTCTATGCTATTATGGAAAGCGTGTTTACAGTATTTCTAGGAGTACCTTTGCCAAAATTTAAAAGAAAAATTATAATTAGGAGACCTTTGAATGAATAGATTTTAGTGAGTTTCTGATTTGCTATTTGAATTATCACCAGAGAAACTTTTACATGTTAACATGCTCTTTTATGCAGATATTAGGCTATACAAGTACATATCCTGTTGCCTATCTCAGCTATCATACACTGATAAGAGCATGAGAAAGCTGATAGAGTTGTTTAAAACGTATGAACGAACGTGCCTTAGCTGAAGACGCTGTGATGGAGAATTTTCAAACTATTATCAACAAGGTAAAATTTGTTGTGGCATCACAAGGCTTTTGGCTTGGACTAGTTTTTGAAAGTTATTGGGAATTCATTTCACAGTGTTAAAGCTTTATTTGCCTGTTTGAATGTCTTCAATTTGGGAAAGAAGTTTGCTAAACCTGAATTCAAATCATGCATTGAGGAGTTTGAGGAAAAGTTGAATAAGTTCCACATCGAGAGGAAGGAACAAGAAATTACTGCCAAAAATACTCAAAGCCATCAAAAGAAAGTGGACAGCATGGAATGCATCACTGTGGCTCAAAAAGAAGAAGAAGACGAAATTGATGAATCTGAAATTACAGAAGGTAATTTTGTCCTAGTCAATTGACTGTTCGTTCAGCTATTACTATTTCATGTTCTTTTTACAAGGTTCTCATTTTGAAACATTTATTACGGAGGGCATCAGAGCTTCATGCTTGTCTCTATGAGTTATATGGTTCATTTATGTTTTCATTCCCGCGAAAGAATTTAAAAACAATGTAGAGGAGGTAGCAGTTGTTACAAGATATCATGTCGTAGTACCTTATATTGATAGTTGATCCTTCACTACTATTCTTTTTATAAATCCATATGATGGGTGTTTTCAGAATTTGGTACACTTACGATGTAGATACTGATAAGAAGGCTCTCAAGTCATTTGGCGAGAGAGCTGGAAATATATAAAGAGGCTAGAAGCAAATTGGATTGAGAAAATTTATAAAGTCAATGTGCAAACATGGTGCAGATTGTTGTATCTACTATATTTCTGATGATCTATGATGGGAAGGGGCGGGCAACAATGCATTATTTGGTTCTCTTGAATGTTCTGTAACTTCATTTTCTTGATCATGTAATAGATTCTGAAGTCACTGATCCAACAACGGAAGCGGAAACAGAATGTTCCCCTTCAGAACCAGCATGTGCTTAGTCGGAATCAAATTCTCATGCTTCCAGTGAGTTAACTGATTCAGCAATTGATGAAAGTGAAATTCAATCCCGTGCAAGTCGCACCAGAAGTTCCTTAGCAGCTTTTTTCTCTAACGGGGTCAAAAGGCACTAACACTTTTTCATTTGCAGGTGCCACTAGATCCAAAACTAAGAACAGCAGTAAAAGCGATAAAAACCTTGGCACTTCCAATTCCATTCAAAGTCCACATGCAATATATCTTGCAGGTGAATGCTTGGAATTTCCTTTTCTAACCTAAGTCTATTAGAAACTTTTGTCTCGACTTCTTAGCTTTTACCAAGCTGCTGCTGCTGCTCAAGCTGGTGCTTCTGTCATTCAGATTTTTGTTGGTTGCCTGAG
>NW_025864954.1:0-1751 GCF_002878395.1 Capsicum annuum
CGAGATGCATTTTGCTAATTTTCTTTGGGGAACTAGTGATGGAAAAATAAGTATCATTGGAGTAAGTGGGAAAATCTATGTTTCCCGAAAGATGAAGGGGGCGTTGGAATAAGAAGCATGCATGATATCTCCAATTCATTGATACTTAAAAGATGGTGGAGGTTCAGGACCCAACCATTTCTTTGGGCTGATTTTTTAATAAAGAAATATTGCAAGAGATCACATCCAGTGAGCAAAGTTTCTACGTCAGCTGACTCACACCCTTGGAAAAGCCTGATGAAGATTAAAGCGCAAGCCGAACCTCACATTATATGGAAAGTTCAAGCAGTAAATTCCATCTTTTTGTGGGATAATTGGACAGGTTTAGGTGCCTTGGCCAAGCTGTGACAGGGCCCAGGTAAGTCTCTTAAAATTCTTATCAACTCTTTTATTCATAATGGTACCTGGAACTTTGAAAAGTTAAGTACGGTTATTCCTAATTACATTGTGAGCCTGCTTTCTAATGTTGGAATTCGTAATAACAACGCACTTGACTACCCCATATGGAATCCCTCTGAGAATGGTATATTCACTAATAATTCTGCCTGGAAGATTGTTAGGAAACAAAGACCCAAAAATGATTTCCTGAATAATCTTTGGCATAATAGAGTTCCTTTTAAAATCTCTTTTCTGGCATGGAGGATGATTAAAAGGAGATTACCTTTTAATGACGTCATCATTAAATTCAATATTAACTCACAAAGTGATTGCTTTTGTTATTGGATTGTATAAAATGATACTATGCATCATGTTTTTGGCAAGGTGACGCAGCAAAGCACATAAGGAATAGCATGGGAAATCCCTTTGGAATTCAACATGTAAATCAACCAATTGTCGACATCTTTAACACTTGGTGGAGTGTAAGACCAGAGAATGATATCCATAAAATTTTATTGAAGATCACTCCTAGTATCATTTGTTGGGATATTTGGAAACAATGGTGTTCTTGTAAATTTGGAGTCCAAAGACACTTCTGCTACAGTAAGATGATTTATCAAGATTTTGGTCTTATCAAATCTGTAATGATGAAATATTTTAAAGACTTGCAAGACATCAATCACTAGCCAACTCTGTATCTCACAATAAAGAAGCTCAGGCCATTTCAAAAGTTACATCAGGTTACTTGGAGCTTCCCTCAAGCTGACTGTATTAAAATCAATACAGACAGTAGTTACTTACATGGAAGTGGTAAGGCTGGTATTGGTAGAATTGTATGGAATAGTCGAGGCGATATGGTTATGGCATTTTCCATTTCTGTCAGTTATAGTAGCAGTAATATGGCAGAGGCGTTGGCAGCTGAGTTTGGAGTGAAATGGTGTGAATATCTAGGATCCACTAATTTCACTCTTGAACTAGACTCCACGATCATAACCAACATGCTGAACAACAATCTTGTCAGTAATATGAAGCTGAAACAAGTTGTGGACAACATCAAAAGTATCAAGAATAGAATTGGGATTCAAGTAACTCACTGTTTTTGGGAGGGGAATCAAGTTGTTGACTGGTTAGCCAAATTGGCTTCCACCTCTACGCAGATTCTTATCACTCAGTCTCTTTCTCATCTTCCTAGATAGGATAGAGGCTTCATCCAATTATATAAATGGATAATGCCTAGTCATAGATGTAAATATGACAAATCCAACTTCTTTGTTAGCTAGCATAGATTTGTGTATGTACCAGAAGGCATAAACAATTATATTGCCTTCTGGTAC
>NW_025864955.1:0-1155 GCF_002878395.1 Capsicum annuum
TTCTGCAAAGTAAGTTTGAACGTTTCCAAGCTTCTACAATTACAAAATGCTCTTTGTGCGAGGTTTCCTCGGGCACCTCAGGAGCATCTTCGCTAGTGAACCGTAGCAGACACAAAGTGGTGAGGTAAAAGAACATCTTTTGCTGCCATCGTTTAAAGTCAATGCCCGCAAATTTTCTAGGCTTCTCCGTCTGTGCCATTGTAGGCGGAGCATTTGTGCGACTTGATATGGCAATATTAGTTGCCCCCACAGACGTTGCCGTATCTTACATTTGACTATCGCTTGTCATTTTTCCTGTCACCACAAGACCAAAAATACTTAGTATTTTCAGAATACTACTTATAAAGTTAAGCAACTTTAAACTTTTCTTCTTGTTTCTAGTTGACAATGAAATTTTTATGACTTTCAATTGTCAACCGAATGATCTTTAACTTGTGATGAAGTTTTTATGACTTCAAATCACTAGTTAAGTTCAGGCGGAGTAGAAAGTTAAAACTTTAATCTTCAAAAACAAGCTATACAGATTTTGAAATTTGTTTCCTTAAGATTGTTATTTTCTTCTACGGGTACGCAGAATCTATATATGCAAAACAACAAATTCAACTAGAGTTCAAGTATAAACAAGAATGCAATGAAGTATATCAAATACCCTCAACACAAGATCAAAATGACCTTACCAAGAGGTGTATTTTTTTTCCAGAAAATAGATGAAATTGAAATGAATAAGGCAAAGTCGTTCGAATTCACGGAGTTTTCTTAAGGAAACAATTCCCTTCACTGTACTCGAGGTTATGAAAATTTTCCTCCCAGGATAAAATGGCCTTCAATCCAAATATAGCGATACCTCAAATATTTGGACTCGTCGAACGCACTCAACAGTTTGAATGATCACACAGAATTTTTAAAGAGAAGAAAAGTATTTTTTTATTCTGAAATTTCATATCAAAACCTGTGGAAGAAAGCAAGTTTTTATAGCCATAACATGCCTCTTCTGAAAAGAGGCAATGGTTCATATCAAAGGTTACATATGTTCTGTAAATTCATGTCTGTTCATCCAAAGATTGCATCTTTTCCTGAACAGTCATCTCTCTCCATGAATCAGTGTGTCCTTCTGCTGAAGAATTGCTGAAGCATCAGTTCGAAACAGTGCAGCTA
>NW_025864956.1:0-3225 GCF_002878395.1 Capsicum annuum
TATCCTTCGAGCATCATCTTTGTAGTATCAATCAATATTGGGCGAAGATCACTAGAAGCGCGATCAAGGACAATGTACACTTGTCCTCAATGTTTTTTTTAATAGTAAAAGTTTGGATGATTTCATTCAGCAAGTACTAAACAACCAAAATCTTTGATTACAAAGATCACACATAGTAGCTAAACCTTAACTGCAGTTCTCTACCTACTACTACCTGTTCAAATTTTGATCAATTTAAGACATCTCCATGAAATCTCTCTATCAACTGCACTCATTTTCTTCAAATCATTCATTGGAAATCAACAGACATAGTGGTTACTTTATCACTACTAAAAATTTGGCTATTAACTGTGAAGGTTAGCGAGGGACAAACTGTATGTCACTATTGGAAGGGACTTTGTGATGTTGTCCCCCACACAAGTCAAATACGTTAATTTTTAATTTTTTTAGAAGGCAGAGAGGGACATCCCTCATTAAAATATGGTGATAATAAAAATTTAATTTTAAGTTTATTATAGCGAGGGATTCTCCCTTACTAAATAATAACAAATGAATTCATACTTCAAAGAAAATTTAAATATAACTTTTATTATTTTTTTTGGCTGGTACAAATAATATTTTAATAATAAATAAATAAAAATAAAATATAAGTTATCCAAAGAGTCCGTTGATATAGAACACATACACACACACACATTCTTCAAAAAATATTATAATTGAATGAATAGCTTAAAAAAGTGATAATTAGAGTATTTTAGTGGTATTCTTAGTAAAAATTGATGATATATTAGCTTACTAGTATTGTCCGTACTCAGAACGAACCCATTATTTATATATATATTTTTAAAATTATGTGACACACTTTATTTTTAAAATTTTTCTAAAACATGTTTTTTTTTTTTTTAATGTTTTTAGAAAGAATTTGTTTTGACAATTTTCATTATTTTTTAATGAAATATTTTATGACCACACAATCCAAGGTTTATTTATAGTTGTTGACACCCAATTTTGACTGAACGATACTCTTTTAGGCTTCTATTTTTAGCAACATTATTAATTTCAAATATTAGTATTTTTTGTAGACTTATTTTTTTTATTAAATAATTTTGACAAACCACATTCATAAGTTAAAAAATGTATAAATTATTTTAATACTTTTTAGTATCATTTTATAATCTCAATAAGACATTTTTTACGTAAATGTGCATACTAATAATTTACAAATACATTGTCTAATATTTATTATTATTATTTACTAATATCAATACTTGTTATTTATTATTATTATTATTTATTCATTATTTATTGTTATTGTTATTATCCCTACTATTATTTAAATAACATTCTAAATTGAAATCATTTTGCCTAATTTATTTATCTTTTAGCCCAATTTTCATTCAAGTCATAACAATTTTAGCCTAGTTATATTTAATTTATTGCAATTATAGCCAATTATGGCTCAATCTAAAGTTTTATTCAATTTTTATGATCAAATTCTCAACTTGAGATCTCAACCATCGATTCTAACTAATCTGACGACTGAGATCAAGATCTATTCTTTTCTTTTAAACTCAAATTCTCAAACCCCAATGTATTAACAACAGCCACAACCCCCTAATATCTCTCTAGACTCCTTCTCCCTTCTCTCTAAGAAAAATGCGATCGTCGCCTGTCGCATCTCCAAATCTGACGGACCAAGCTACCGCCTCGCCACGAACAGCCACCGCTCCAAGCGGCGGACCCCACCCTAATCGACGCCGCCGACAACAACACCAGCGCCGCCACGCTGCCAGCGACCAAATCCCACCATCTCCGGCCACCGTCCAACCGGAGATCTCCTCCAGCCGCCACCTTTTATGCCGTAGCCATCGCGGAATCACGCCGATAGATCTCTTGTAATTGGTGACAAAAGATTTTATTATTAAAGATAACTTTTTCGCAACGATTAAATTAGATTTTTCAAGACAATTTTTGTCACGAAATAAACTAGTTCATCATAAGTTTGACTATATTTAGTGATACATGTATTTTTCTCTATATCTTTCTATTCATTTGATACAAATTAATTTTGTATTTTATGACAATCATAATTGTCAGTAATCATAATAATTTAGTGACAATTTTACATCATCAGTAAAAAAATACTATTTTTAGTTACAAAATAATAGATTTAACTATAAAATTATTAATCTTTATTATAATAATAAATTTGTCACTAATTCATACATTTAAGGAAGAAAATTTTTGCTGTATACAAAAAGAAAAGGTTGTCAATAGTGATGAAAATACATTTGTTTAACCACGAAATATATCTAACTCTAGCGACAATTGGTTGCGTCGCTGATTGAATTAAATAGTTAGCGAAAATAAAATTGTCGGTATTGATAACTTTTTAGTGACAAAAGCATATTATCAACTAAAAAAAATTATATTTCTATGACAAACAGATTCATTCGTCATAAATGTTACACATTTGGGGATGATTTTTTATTTTTTGTAGCCAATTTAATTTTTTTAGCGACGAAACACTAAATCGTCGTTGTCTACTTTTAGCGACTCACTTTTGGAGACGATTGATTGATGAAATTTTTTTAGCCATGCTAAACATTTGCGACGAAATATGACTTATAAGTGACAAAATAATTCGTCCCAAATAATCAGATTTGTTGTAGTGTAAGTAGGGAGAATTTTCTTTTCCTTATTTCATTTATGGAAGATTTCAGTATTAAGATTTAGACAGATTCTTATTTATTTATTTGTGGCAACCATAGCATGATTGGTGGAGTTAAGTGATTTACCTCATTGAATAATCTCCTTGATTGAATTACCAAATATTTTTCTTCCTTTTATTTTTGTGATCTTTTGCTATATAAACAACTCCTCCTGAAAGAATGATGAGACAACTTACAATTTACACACTCTGTATAATAAGCTCACGTGAGTCCATCTATTCTCAGCCAAGCATTTATTTTTATGCAGATTTAACTTGTATACGTTGACAACTTAAATTTTTTTGTTTTACAATAAGTGTGTTTTAATCTGTTGTAGCGGTAACCTGTAAATTCTTTATATAAGCATCTCATTTTCCTTTTCCTTTCTTCCCATATTATAGTATACTATTCAACAACAACAACAACATAGTATTCCCATATAGTGGAGTTTGGGAAAAATAAAGTGTATGCAGATCATACGACTACCTCAGGTGAAGTAGAGAGGCTGTATTGT
>NW_025864957.1:0-1331 GCF_002878395.1 Capsicum annuum
ATTATCCTACTTATGATTTGGAGTTGTTGGAGTTTGTGTTTGCTTTACAAATATGGCGGCATTATTTCTACGGTGTTCACAAGGATATCTTTTTTTTTATCATAAAAGACTTTAGTACGTATTCACTCAAAAAGAGTTTAATCTTAGGTAGAGGAGGTGGCTTAAGCTTCTCAAGGATTATGATATGAGTCTTCACTACCACCCAGGTAAGGCTAATGTGGTTGTTGATACTATTAGCAGGTTATCCATGGGAAGTTTGTCTCACATGGAGTAAGGAAAGTGGGAATTAGTGAAGGATATTCACCGCTTGGCTAATCTTGGAGTTTGCCTCTTAGACTTTAAGTATGGTGGTGTAACGGTGCAAGAAATTGTTCAATTGTCTCTTGGTGCAGAGATTAAGGAGACGCAAATGTTGGATCCTATCTTGATGAAAATCAAGAGTGATGTTGGTGGGAAAAATGTAGTGGTGTTTGAGATCAGTAGTGATGGTACTTTACGGTACCAAGGAAGGTTGTGTCTTTCTAATGTTAACGGGTTACGGTAAAAGGTTTTGGATGAGGTGCATTAGTCGCACTATGTTATTCATCATGGATTGACTAAGATGTATCATGATCTCAAAGAGATCTACTGGGAATGGCATGAAGAGAGATGTCGTTAATTATGTGGCCAAGTGCCTGGTGTATCAACAGGTTAAGGTTAAGCACATGAGGCCAGGAGGGTTGTATCGAGAAATTGATTTGCCTGAATAAAAGTGGGAAGTGATCAATATGAACTTCATTATCGATCTTCCTCAGTCTTAAAATTAGTGTGATTCAATTTGGGTCATCGTGGATAGGATGACCAAGTCTGCACATTTCTTGCTAGTGTGGACTACCTTTTTGGTGGAGGATTATGCATGGTTGTATCTTCAGGAGATTATGAAGTTGCATGGGGTACCTGTCTCAATTATTTCTGATTATGGTACGCAGTTTACATCTCACTTCTGGTGGTCTTTCCAGAAAGGATTTGGGACTAAAATTAGTCTGAGTACTATTTTTCATCCATAGTCAGATGGGCAAGCAGAGAAAACTATTTAGAGATAAGAAGATATGTTTCAAGCCTGTGTAATTGGCTATGGTGGCAATTGGGTTGAGCTTCTTTCTTTGGTAGTTTTTGCTTACAACAAGAGCTATCATTCTAGTATCGGTATGGCACTTTTTGAGGTGTTGTATAGTAAGAGGTATAGATCTCCTATTGGGTGGTTTGAGCTTGGTGAGGAAGATATATTTGGTCCTAATTTAGTTTATCAAGCTATAGAGAATGTGAAGGTGATTCGGTATAGGCTTAAAGCT
>NW_025864958.1:0-1958 GCF_002878395.1 Capsicum annuum
CTTAACTTGGCGATCTAGATTAGCAATAGGCACTTCCTCATAGGTAATATCTTTCGTAACTTGCACATTCTCAGTAGAAGTGATATGTGATGGATCTCCGATGCACTTTCGAAGCATTGACACATGAAATACCAGATGTACTGATGAGAGCTCTTGGGGTAGCTCTAATTCATATGCAATTTGTCCAAACCTTCGAGTGATCTTATATGGTCCTATATAATGTGGACTCAACTTCCATTTCTTTCCAAATCTCATTACCCCTTTCGTTGGTGATACCTTCAAAAATACCCAATCACATATAGAAAACTCTAGCCCTCTCCTTCTACTATCCACATATGACTTGTGTCGACTTTGGGTTGTTTTCAGTCGTTGCTGAATTACTTTAACCTTCTCTATGGCTTGATAAAAAAGATTCGGTCCGAACAAAAGAGTTTCACCCACTTCGAACCATCCTATTGGTGATCTACACTTTTTTCCATATAAAGCTTCATATGGTGCCATTTTGATACTTGAATGATAGCTATTATTGTAGGAAAACTCAATAAGAGGTAAATGATCATCCCAGTTACCCTTAAAAATCTATTACACAAGCTTTTAGCATATCTTCAAGTATTTGGATAGTACGTTCTGCTTGTCCATCTGTTTGAGGGTGAAAAGTTGTACTCAACTTCACTTGTGTTCCCAAATACCTCTGAAAAGACTTTCAAAAGTTTGTGGTAAATTGGGTTCCCCAATCTGATATAATAGAAAATGGCACTCCATGTAATCAGACTATCTCTTTAATGTACAGCTTCGCATACTTTTCAACTGTGTAAGTGGTCCTAACTGGTAGAAAATGTGCAGATTTGGTAAGCCTATCAACAATCACCCATATAGAATCGAAATTTCGGGATGTATGAGGCAAACCAATAACAAAATCCATGTTGATCATGTCCCACTTCCATCTTGGAAGATCAATGCATTGCATATAACCTTCGGGTATTTGGTGCTCAACTTTAACTCTTTGACAATTTGGATATTCAGCTACAAATTCTGCTATGCTTTTCTTCATGTCATTCTACCAATACATATCTTTCAAATCTTGATACATTTTGGTTGATCCTGAATGAATGGAATACCTTGAACAATATGCCTCTGTCATAATATTTTTTCTTATCCCGTCTACATCCGGCACACACAATCGGTTTTGGCACTGAAGTACTCCTTCTCACGTAAGCTCAAATGCCTTGGTCTCACCACTCTGAACGTTCTCCTTAAGCTATAATAAAATAGGATCTGCATATTGCTTCTCTTTCACTTCAGCTACTAATGGAGATCCCGCAGCATTATGTACGATAAGCTCTTTATTCGGAGTTTCAAGAAGGCGAACTCCCAAACTAGCTAACTGGTGAAGATCTTTAATCATCCCTTACCTTTCTATAGGCTCCATCATAGCCTTACGACTTAACGCATCAGCTACCATATTTGCTTTCCCTGGATGGTGCAAGATATCAATATCGTAGTCCTTTAATAGTTCAAGCCATCTCCGCTTCCTTAAATTTAGATCCTTCTGATTAAAAATATATTGCAAGCTCTTCTGGTCAGTATATCAATGAAATATTTTGGAGTCATTAATAGCACATGGATCTTTCTTGAGTAACCGGATACCTTCTGACATTCATGAGTGCAATAAACATGTAAGATTTGGAAAACAAGTAAGTATTAGAATGTCTTGACATCTTGTAGGGTGGAAACAAGTTCATTTGTAACGTAGGACATCATACAAAACCATTATGGATCACATGTTACTGAATAACTTTGGAAACTTTCTTAATAGAACATTTGTTCACTTTCATGCCAAAGATATGGTATAGAGTATGCTTTACATACCTGACTGTCAACCTTTAATACTAGTCCCAAATGGACTTCCCATCTTTTTAGATTACTTATCTACAATAAACATATATAGCAATCTAGTA
>NW_025864959.1:0-2313 GCF_002878395.1 Capsicum annuum
CTACGAAGATTCTCCCTTGTCTCTTATTGAAGCAAATAACGTGGAGGAGACATTCATCTATCAAATTTTTGATACAGTGCCAGTGAGTCGTATCCTTGAATGACAGGCTATACTGGGACTCCAATTGTCTTCTGCTTCTATCATGATGGTGAGTGAACTTTGGAAATACGGATTTAAGCCAGAAAAGGGTTTGGGAGCATCTCTGCATGGTATAGTTCATCCTATATGTCCGAGTGATAATGTGGGCACGTTTGGTCTGGGATTTAAGCCTACAGCTGAAGATCTGAAGAAATCCAAGGGAAGGAAAAAGAAAATATGGTCACTCCCTCGCCCAATGCCACTACTCAGTGAATCATTTGTTAAGAGCGGTGTCACGAAAAATGTGGAATTTGAAGTTGAATTGGTTGATGACTTCCAAAACCTTTTTATTGAAGTTGATATGGTCGAAGCAGGAGAAGGTACCAATATGGCAGACGTGCAATTCATAGGTCCAGCTGTCCGGCTAAATAATTGGGAAGTCACTCCTCTCCCCGTCAGGAGAGAGTTTTGGTAGTTTATTTTATTTTTCTTTCTGTTTATCCGAGTTATTTCAGGGTTGTAAGTTAGATTTTAGTTTGTTTGTGTTATGTTGGCATCTATGTTTAAACCCTCCTATCTTTTATTTAATGAAATGTAATGTCCCTTTTGTTTCGTGTCTAATATATTTTGTTTTTCTTTTCTTACACAGTTCTCTTTATGCTGATTCTAATGACATGACATGCATGCAGAATTTTCAGCCTGATCTTAAAATCCAAACTAATCAAGATGTAATGAAGCTGGATGGGGAATATGATGAAGAAAAAGCACTAGAAGAAATAAGCAAAGAGTTGGAACATTTTGAAGACAAACCGAATCCTAATTTGAATGAGACTGAGCCAATAAATCTAGGGGATCAAGAAGATGTTAGGGAAACTAAAATCAGTGTACATGCTTTTCCACAACTAAAAGATGGAATGATTCAAGCATTAATTGATTATAAGGATGATTTTGCATAGTCTTATGATGATATGCCTGATTTAAGCACTGAATTAGTGGCTTACAAATTGCCAACTGATCCCGCATTCCCTCCTGTCAAACAGAAGTTGAGGAAGTTTAAAATGGATGTAAGTATTAAAATTAAAGAGGAAATCATGAAACAACTTGAAGCCAAAGTAATTCGAGTAGCTCGCTATCCCATGTGGTTATCCAATGTCATTCCCGTACCAAAGAAAGATGGCCAAATTTGAGTGTGTGTTGATTACCGTGATTTGAATAGAGCAAGTCCAAAAAATGATTTTCCACTGCCCAACATCCACATTTTGTTAGACAACTGTGCTAAACATGAGGTTGCCTCTTTTATAGATTGCTATACTGGATATCACCAGATCATTATGGATGATAAAGACGCGGAGAAGACATCTTTTATCACACCATGGGAACTTATTGTTATTGAGTGATGCCATTCGGTTTGAAGAATGCTGGAGCAACATATATGAGAGCTATAACCACTATGTTTCATGACATGATGCATAAGGAGATTGAGGTCTACGTGGATGATGTGATTATTAATTCAAAAAGTCAGGCCGACCATGTTAAAGATCTAAGAAAGTTCTTTGAAAGTCTTCGCAGGTATAATCTCAAACTCAATCCGGCAAAATGTGTATTTGGAGTTCCATCTGGAAAGCTATTGGGGTTTGTAGTCAGCCATCGGGGAATTGAATTGGATCCCTCAAAAATCAAAGCCATTCAAGGTTTTCCCCCGCCCAAGAATAGAACAGAGGTGATGAGTTTACTTGGTAGACTGAACTACATTAGCAGGTTTATTGCTCAACTCACAACCACTTGTGAGCCCATATTCAAGTTGCTGAAAAAGAGTGCTGTGGTAAAATGGACTGAAGAATGTCAGGAAGCATTCGATCGAATCAAAAGATATTTGTCAAATCCGCTCGTGCTGGCACCCCCGGAGCCTGGTAGGCCTTTGATCTTATATTTATCTGTCATGGACAATTCTTTTGGTTGTGTCTTGGGTCAACATGATGTCACAGGCAAAAAGGAGTAGGCTATTTATTATCTTAGCAAGAAGTTCACCGCATATGAGGCCAGGTATACTCTTCTTGAAAGGACGTGTTGTGCTCTAACTTGGGTAGCACTAAAGTTAAAGCACTATCTCTCATCCTATACTACTTATCTCATCTCCCGCATCGATCCTTTGAAGTTTATCTTTCAGAAGCCTATGCCGACAGGTCGATTGGCAAAGTGGCAAATATTGCTTATCGAGTTCGACATTGTATATGT
>NW_025864960.1:0-4724 GCF_002878395.1 Capsicum annuum
ATATACACATGTATACGTTAAATATATACGTCTATAGAAGATATATACACATATATACGCACCATTCAATATATATGTACTACTTTAAATAAAATATACTACAATATATATAGGGAAAATTTCAAAACTAGCAACTATAGAGCCTTAATTATAACTTTTCTAGCAACAGTTTCAAAATTACAAAAAATAACAATATGTATTTCATATTTTAGTAAACTGTTGCTAGTTAAATACATATACAACTCAATATTCTGTTCATAAAATAACGCTAATCAGTTTGAGTTTTTTATTTTTGAAAAACAATTCCCTGATTTATGGAACAATTAATTGGTAGATTCCCTTACCATTTAAAACTCTTTTTTTATTTTTCATTAAACCATAAATTACAACAAGTAATTCAAATGAAAAAAGCATTTTCCATAATCAGAAAATCAAAATCTAATCCAAAAATACAGATTCAAATTCAATTTTTTTTTATTAAACGTTTTTTTTCTGATCGACTAGCATTGTGAAGCACATTTTAACTGTGCAATAACGGGTATGGATCAGCAAAGTTTATACTATTTGTGATTTCATTATAATTATAGTGAATTTTTTTTTGAAAAAATTGTACCAAAAATGTGTAATTGTTCGCGGGATTGAAATTAATGACTTATAACCCTCAAGGAACGTATTATCTTCCATTCTCTTTAGTTAAAACATCTTTAAAACCCTCTCTTACACTTTCAACCACAAGATTAGGGTTTCCTCTCAAGATCATCTCCTCAGGAACAAGAGCATTCTTTCCCAAAGAGTTTAAACCCTAATCAATAAAAATCAAGGGCAAGCCTAAGGATTTCTTCAGGAACCTTCAGAAACATTAGATCTCTTTCAAGATCAAGCTTTAAGGTATGCGTAGTGTTCATCTATGGATTCAATTCGTTCATAGAGTTCAAGAACCATGCTTTTAAATATTATTTTGTAAGCTTTTGTGGTGATATAAGCATGTACACGTTGATGATTGTTGTTCAAGTTTCAAGATGATATCTAAGGATGTTTTTCATGGAATATATATGATTGTTGGTTGAAAATCATGAACTTTGGGTGGGTTGAACTAATGTAAGTATGAAATCCACTTGTGCCTTAAATAATGCATGTAAGTTGTTTGATAAAATGCCTAGGATGTTAGAAGTTCATATTTACATGATTTCATGATATCTAAATGACAAGTCCATGTTAGCGATACACTTCAATATGAATGTCCATGCTATTTATGTATTCTTATGGTGATGGCATGAAGTATGTATGATGATGGAAATATGAATTTTGTGTGTGAATTATATCCATGCTTTCCCTACCATGTTTGAGGTGTTGATTAAATACATAAAGTATACTATCCCCTACTTATGATATAGCGAATTGTGGACTCCAATCTTGCGATTAAGTCATGTCATGTGTGTCAGTTTTCTTCTATCTAGTCCTGGGGGTATTCGTACCCGAAAAATATAGTTGTGTGCCTAGAGTCATGTCATGTTGTCACGATAATCTCAGTCAAGCTATAATCTATAGAACTCAGTCAGTCATGTAACTCAGTAAACCTCAGAAATCTCATGATCTCAGTTAACTCTCAGATAATAGTAATACTCCATCAGTCAACGAAAGTCAGTTAATATGTCCATGTACAGTCAGTATAATCATATTTAGTCTCTTCAGATGAGAGTAGGAGTTAGCACCGAGTGAACCCAAGGATGGGAACTCACCTATATATGAGGGTGTGATTCTTAGCAGTCATCCTTGCATTCCAGAACTATGTAGCCAGCATAGGTTGAGACATCGCAACCTGTTATATGAGGGTAGATGAGGTGGCTTAACCTGTTATATGAGGGTTCCCACCGTTCTCACTAGAGTTACCTGTTATGTGAGGGTTGCTCATATGTTGTCCTTACCAGTGACGCGGTATTGACACCCTTCCAGTCAGGACAGAGATTGGACCCCATTTTAGCCATAATGGCACTTATGGGGCATGTCGGTTAAGTAACTACCTCCCATAGTTTTAGCATCAGTTTCAGTAAAAGAACTTAGACAGTTCTTTAGATATCAGTATACCAGGACTGTTAGATACGGTCAAATTCAGTTATAGCACGAAACTCAGAGAGTTCAACCAGATTCAGGGCTGTCAGATATAGTCATCCATGTTATCAGAACTACGGTTCCAGTCATGTATTAGCATACATATTTATCCATCACGTACTCACGATATTAGTTACTCTGTATGTATGTTTGTACTCTTACGTTCATATCAGTCAATCAGTAGTATTATTTATGGATGTAAACCCTTCCATTAACCTATCTCACTCGTATATTCAGTACTCCAGTTGTACTGATGCATTTGCGCTATGATGCTTTCTTTTCGTGTTACATCATAGGTTCAGAGGCACGAGTCCTAGACCAGCAGTAGCAGTCGCATTTAGCATACAGAGTTGTAGTGAGTCCTCTTCATTCGAGGACGACATTATTTGATTTATTCATTTGTTTCTTCAGTTCCGTTTTACGGAGTTAGTTGGAGACATTTTCCTTCAATTCCTTATTTCAGACAGTACTTAGAGGCTTTCGAATTTAAGCTCAGATTTAGCTTTCAGATTCAGTTTCAGTCGTTTTGGGTATTTTTCGCCCATATGGATGTTATATTATTTCAGTTGAACCTTATGGCCTATTGTGCATGTTTTTCGCATTATTATGTCATGAATTGCAATCTACAGGTACAGATATCAGTCATGGGTTAGCTTGTGGTCCCTCGAGGTCATAAGCACCGTGTAACATTCTGGTTCAGAAAATTAAAGCGTTACAACTAGTTATCTCGGTTCTCATATAAGAATGAAAAAGAATGAAGACGGTGATTTTATATATATATTTATAACACTAACTACTTTCATTCAAGGGTTCGAGCATTGCAGACCAGTCATAGTTGTTGATGCAAGTTATCTACGAGGACTGGTTACTGAAACTTTCGTAGCTGCATGTACCATAGATGGAGCTGGTAAGATATTTAATTACAAATTTATTTGACTTCAAATATGTTCCCAGATATATGTTTTTATAAAATACTCATATTTATTATTTATGTAATGAGATGCATTTATTAGTGTTGTCAGAAAATGTATTTAAAATATACATATGAATTAGTTTTAGTTGTTATCTGAAAGTTTTGTAGCTTTCCAGCTGTATTTAGAAATAATATTATCAATATGTATTATTTGATGTGTAAAAAATCATGTATGCATATATGTATTTTTTGAACCTGCAGGGCATATATTTCCTTTGGCCTATGGTGTTCTTGATTCCGAAAATGATGCTTCTTGGACTTGGTTCTTTGAAAATCTGAAGGAAGCATATGGCGAAAGAAGAAATATGTGTGTAGTTTCTGATTGTAATGCAAGCATCATAAAAGTTGTAGGTAAGGTGTATAATGACGTACCACATTATGCATGTATGTGGTATTTATGGGGAAATGTGAAAAAAAACTTTAGAAAATCACATGATTCATTATCCGATGTGTTCTATATAATGGCAAAATCATATTCAAAGACTGAATTTTACAATTTAATGGAGAAGGTAGAGGCAGTTGATGTTACAGTGAAGAATTACTTGAAATTAGCGGGATATGATAAGTGGGATAGGTCATATGCATCAGTTCATAGGGGATGGACTTTGACATAAAACATTGCCGAGTCAATTAATGCTGCACTGTTATCAGTTAGAGAACTACCAATATATGATTTTCTAGAGGAAGCTAGATTGATGTTTGGTAGATGGAACTGTGAAAACAGACAACAGGCACTGTATACTTTTCCGGATCTTATCGGTAAATTTCAAGAAATTCTTCAACAAAATGAAGCGGAGTGTACGCGTATGAAGGTATGATGAAATTTATTTATTTATGCTTTATATATATGATTATATACACATTAGAAATTATTTTTTGTAATAAAAACACACATGCATGACAGGAAAATACATATGCATGGTAGGAAAATACATATGCTGAGATGGTTAAATACATTTGTAAAACTGTTTTTGACATAACCTTGCAGAAAAATACATATGCTGAGATGGTTAAATACATTTGCAAAACTATTTTTGACATAACCTTGCAAATGTTATTTATTTTAGTAATTAATTTTATTTATTAATTTCAGGTAATACCTTCATCAGAGTATATTTATACAGTCCACGACAAGGAGAAACATTTTATTTTTTGTCTTAAGAAAAAAAAATGTTCTTGCAATGCATTTCAGTTGGATGAGATACTGTGTGTTCATGCTTGTGCAGTTCTTGATAGCAAGAATTTTAAGAAGGGACCATATTGCTCTAATCTTTACAAGCCAAAAACAGTCTTGCGAACATATGATCTTCCAGTTTATCCTCTACCACACAAAGATGACTGGATAACTCCTAAGAAAATTTTGGATGAGGTAGTTCTGCCACCAAAATACAAGCGACCCCCTGGAAGACCTTCAAAGAAGGATCGTGAAAAGTTTGCAAGAGATATATTTGGAAAGAAAAATAAAAATTGTTGTGGTTCGTGTGGATGTAAAGGGCATAATAGGCGTTCATGTAGGCAATACAACAAATGATAAGTTGGTTGATGTATTTAGATAATAAACACTTGCAGAACTTTTTTCCTTGATGAAAATATATAAGAATTTTTATTTGAAAAAAATGTTTGATGTTATTGAAGTTGTTGT
>NW_025864961.1:0-1788 GCF_002878395.1 Capsicum annuum
TAATTTAATATTTAACTAAGTGAGAAAAGTAATTAATAAACAAAACACATGTTATTTGTTAATTCTAATTGTCGATTATCTTGGTGATAAAGATAAATAAAACATGTAAATAAGACAAGCGAGGAGAAAGAAGGTGAGACAATTTATGATAAAGGGGACTGCTCATGTAATAAACTAACTACCCCAAATAAACATGTAAAGTAAATAAAAAGAGTAAAAAAGAAATCGTCCAAGTCAAACAAAGAAATGTTTTGATTTTATTCAGATCAGAAGCTCAACTTGTTAATCATTATCCGACCCAAAGGCCGAACTCTTAGACAAGTAATAATGTCATTAGCCTCACCGTTAATATTTATTGGGATCATCATTCCCGAAAAGGGCTACCCGTCCCACCCCACCTAGGCTGGATGTCAAGTCTAAGGGCATTCTATGACAAGGACAAAACTAACGTTTTTAGTAATATTTGACGTCTCGACTATCGTCCAAGAGGCATTGGACTTTGCTATTTTAGATTTCTGTTCTAGACTAAAAGAAAGCTTTGTTTCCTAGGACTTGAAGCACGAATATATTGGACAACAAGTAGCACGTAATAATCCCAAGTTAGCCTCTTGATTAGTTAATGTTAATTAGTGTGATGACACACAAAGACAAACAAATTGTATTATCATTAACCTTTAGTCATGGTGTCTAAATATTCAACAAGTAGTGATAAAGGACGACTGTGATTCGTGAATGTAACATCATTATGTGTGTTTATGAGAGGTGTCATAAGTGTGGTAAATGTGTCAAACAAAAAATGTGCTTGTGAATTAAGTGTTGTAAAATATAAATGAGAACATAAGAAATCAACAAGAGTATTAAAAGGCATTAACATGTTAAGGATTCCATTATATGCCTACTATAATGTTTAAACATATCAAAAAGTGCTCAAAATATGTTTTTCTATAAACCAACAGTTGTACTATTGCAGGAATTTCATAGAGATATGCTGAAAGTGTGTCAATTGTACTAAGATGTCTAAAGCTAACATTTTGACATGCTGATATTATATTTAAACATGATGGAGATATGCCAACATACAAAAACTTTAAGTTAACATGCTGGAAGTAGTTATGATATGCTGAAATTTATTAGATGCGCATAATTTTAATGTTATAATGATAATAACATGCTAAAATTGTATAGATATACAAAAACATGATTTAAACATGCTGTAAAGTTAATTAATCATGCTGAAAAGTTACTTAAATAAGCTGAAAAATTAATTAAACGTGCTGAAGATAACGTTAAGACGCCGTATTTTAATGTTGATATGCTGAAAACATGTCAAAAATGCCTAAAATCTAATATTTTAACATGCTATAAATATAAGGAACTAGCATTTTAAACATACTGAAATTCAGTCTAAGCGCTGAAATTAATTTGTTGTCTAATTAACATGCTAAATATATAGTCATGGTAATATGATAGAAATATTTTAAGTAAGTCAAAAAGAACACATTATCATGCTGAATATATGTGAAAACTTATTTCTTCAGACTAATAAGTCATAGCAAGGTATAGAATTGTATACTTGCTAAAGAAAACATGGCTCCTTTTAAAAGTTAATATGCCAAAAATTACTTTATCGTGCTCAATTTATGTTAACATGCTAGACACACAGTGACGCATTAATATTATTTTAGCCTAATACTCAATATGACAAATGGAATCAAAGTAATTAATAGATGAATTAAATATCGCATAATCCTAAATTTGTGTTCCTAGGTGACCTATGTAGCATGTAAT
>NW_025864962.1:0-1707 GCF_002878395.1 Capsicum annuum
TTAAGGATGTGTGGAATAGATTTACACATCATAAACTATTTCTCTCGTCTCATATAAAAATTTAAAAAATGATTGTACCAAATTGAATGCATCCACAGTCTCCGTCCACTTTAAAAAATAAAGCGATAAATTAATCACATAGTTTCCAATCATCTCTTGCAAGGTTTGTATGTGTCTGTGAGAATTGGCGAAAGTGTATTGCAGGGGCGTCTCAATCCTTTGGGAAATACGGCGGCAGCCTAAGGCACCCAAAATTTGAGGGCCTCATTTTTTTTAGTAATAATAAATTTTAAATTTTAAAAAATATATTAAATACTATTTGTAGAAAAATAATTTTTCTATAAAAGAAAGAATTTAGATGGAGTTTGATATATCTAGTCCAGAATACTGTGTGTCAAGAAATTAATGCATTGACTCTATTATTAATTTAAAAAAATTATTAGAAGAAATCGATTATATAATTTTAAAAACAGACTTTATAAAAATAATTATTTTTTCTTAAAAACGTAAAACTTCCGTTTGATTTTGGCCTTGGGCCACGATTCGCTTGAGCCGCCCCTGGTGTGTTGTTGATCCATCTAAACCACGAACTTTTGTTGGTATCAAGCGTGATGTGATCTCCTCTACAATAGTTCATTATGAAATATCATTTAATCTTCATTCGAGTGTAATAGTTGAAAGCTTCTCTTCTAAGACTAATGTGTGGACTACCACCGGTCTTCTCCTTTGTAGTTTCTCAACAAATATTCAATTTCTTAATCTTCACATCTTTTGCTTACTTGTAGGTGATAAGGTTATTTCATATGACTCAGAAAACGATAATATAAAACTTTTTTATTAAATCAGAGTGCCTAGTTCGATTGCAGAATACTACTTATTAAATCATGACCATGTCTTCTCTAGACTAGTCAATTGGCAGAACTATAACTTGTAGGTTTATCAGCATTCTTAAGATTAGGTTCAGCATCTCTTCTTTTGCAACAACTATTACACCTTTCCTATGATCAATGGTGCAGAAGAAAAATATTTCAAGCCCATACATGGTAAGAGGTTGCACACATTTATCTCTGTTATAAAGCAATATATGAAAAAAAGGTTCAAAAACATTGTGTTAGTGGCATGTTCAAAGCCAAATGATTGTAAGTTAATGTCCTTTGTCATGATCTTGAATGAAACTATTCATGAAACTTGTGCCGCGCTACATGTATATCTTGACAGTTCTTAATTAACAGTGTTAGTGTTAGGTATCTCCATCTCGAAGCTGAAGTATCTCGAGATTCAAAGATGAACCCAGGATCTTAATTAAGGAAATTAAATATAAAGAAGTAAAAAACACTAAGAAATTAAGGTGACAATATATGAAATATATATATATATATAATATAATATTTCAGCGAAAGGGTATCCAATGACTCCCATTTGATAAGGGAGTGAGGAGAAGTGCTAAAAACCCCAGTAGTAGCTGATTAGCCTCTTGAGAGTAGCTTTTCTATCTGGTGGTTCAATTCCAATCCAGAAGCTTAATTTGTTAGTGTTGGAGGAATTAGGAGTATCCCTTTATACATATATTAGATGGGTAAGGCCCATTCTAAGCACAAAATCAACATATTAATTTACAAACCAATGGAAATGGAAAGGCAGTTATGTTCAACAAGATAATAATTTTCGTGTAACGTTGAAAATGATGCACTGGAAATTTCAACATAT
>NW_025864963.1:0-1767 GCF_002878395.1 Capsicum annuum
TATAACCTTAACGGCCACCGTTTAACCTTATAACCTTATAACCTTAGAGGCAACCGTTTAACCTTATAACCTTAACAGCCACCGCTTAACCTTATAACCTTATATTAGTAAATAACCTTATAAGCTTAACGGCCAACGTTTAACCTTATAACCAATGTTAAGTAAACAACCATATATTTGTAAACAACCTTATAACCTTAACGACCACCTTTTAACCTTATAACCTTATATTAGTAAACAACTTTATAAGCTTAACGGCCACCGTTTAACCTTATAACCTTATATTAGTAAACAACCTTATAACCTTAACGGCCACCGTTTAACCTTATAACCACCGTTAAGTAAACAACCTTATATTAGTAAACAATCTTATAACCTTAACGGCACCATTTAACCTTATAATCACCGTTAACAACCTTATATTAGTAAACAACCTTATAACCTTGTAACCTTAACGACAACCGTTTAACCTTAGAACCTTATATTAGTAAACAACTTTATTACCTTATAACCTTAATCTCTGCCAAATATCTCATATCGTAGAATGTAGATCATTATAAATCAAAATAATTAACAAGTTAAAATAGTTTTTCAAAATAGATAAAAGTTCTATTCAACTCTCAAAATTTTAACGGTGCAGCATAAATTATGTAAAAATAAAAAATTATCTTAATTAATTGAAAATAAATATTTATCCTATGTGTTACTGCTTTTATATCTGACATCGTGTGCATAACCCGGATCATTCTTTCCAGAACAAGTCTCGGAGCGCACGTCGTGCGCACAAACTCTAGTTGAGTCACCTTTATTTTAGGGGGGGAGCCGTTGGATATATGGAGTAGGTGGAAAGCTAAGCAGCCACTATCGACCATATGCTCCCCCGAACAGCCTTGTTAGTGAACCCCAACGTAGGTCAGCCTTTAGGTCATGCTTATGCGCATCATATTGACGACCTAGCAGGGCCCACTTGGCCTATTGTAGGAGACTCACCTCTAAGGCATCCCTACATGCTAAATGTTGCATCTTTGAGTTTAACGAGGTTATTTTACTGACTGGTTTGGGCAAAAACACGAGTTAGAAGCAAAGTGCGTAGACAAAAAAATGAAAAAGAAAAAAAAAGAAGAAAAAAAATATAGAAAAAGTGAGTCGAAAAGAATGAATCAAAAAGAGTTTCGTAGTTTTTAGAGTTTTTTATGGCTTTTATTTTTCACAATTCCAAAATTCAAAAGGACATTATTTTACCTTTCACACTCATTTTCTCAAAACCATCAAAAAGATTTTCCTTTGTCTCGTTTAGCATGCATTCACAATTCAAAAACTTCAAAAAGATTTTTCTTTTCATTCATAGGATGTGTTTATAAAAGAAGAATGCAAAAAAAAAAAACATGTTAAAATTTTTTTACATTTCGTATAACGAAAATATCAAAAAGATTTTTCTTTAATAGTTGTTGATGTCATTTTTCTGTGAAGTATCAAAATGAAAACTCAAAAGATTTTACTAACATGGTTCATCGTCTGTCTTTGGTTGTGTATCTTAAGTCAGGGTCTAGCCCGTTATTTAATAATTAATTGTCCAATCTGGACGAACTACGCATTCCTGATTCTCCTCTTTCGGGATGTGAGATACGTAGGCAGCCTATTGTTGGTTCGAGGATCTTACTTAAAAAGAAAAAATTAAAAAATATTTTTTTTTTCACTGTTCGTTTAGAGTATGTGTTTCATACATGTATTGAAAAGAAAAATACAAAAAAAAAAATATTTTTCTCA
>NW_025864964.1:0-2011 GCF_002878395.1 Capsicum annuum
TGCCTACGTATCTCACTAAGATGAGAATCAGGTGTGCGTAGTTCTCAGAAATTGGAGATACGAAGAAATATACCTTTTTTTAATAATGAGATATTTATTTATTTATTAAATAATATACTTTTTTTAAAACAACCTTTTTTTATTTTTAGTTTAAAAGAAAAGACAACCATTTTTTAAAAGATCATCGAATCCATTAAGGACTGCCTACGTATCTCAATAAAATGAGAATCAGGTGTGCATAGTTCTTGAAGTATATATCGTACAAAATTTAGCCTTAAGACCCCTAAAGGTTCAGGGCAGTTAAGATTTAAACTAAGCCTCATGATCCCTAAAGAATATATATATATATTTTGTAAAAACTTAGCCTCATGATCCCTAAAGATTCAGGGCTATTAAGATTTATATATTTTTATATATATTTGTAAAACCTTAGCCTCATGATCCCTAAAGATTCAGGGCTATTAAAATATATAAAAATTGGACTTGAGAATTAGAAAAATAATTATGAAAGTAATCATATTTTCAAAATATTTCATAATAAATCTATGAATAATTTTTTAAAAGATAGGGTCATATCCTTGGAAAGACTTCCTATGTATCCCACTAAAGAGTGAGAATTAGACCCTCGTAGTTCATGAAGATTGTAAAATTATGTTACTAAAATTTTTCCTTTTTTCAAAAAAACTTCTTTGAAAAATGATTCACTAAATATGAGGATAAATTAATATCTTGCATTTTAAAGTTGCCTAAAGCCGGTCAACAAACAAACAATCTTTCAAATAAATACCAAAGAGCACGTAGGATGCACATGTTGGTATTTATAAAGTAGGTCACCTGTCCTAGACAAACTCGGCCCCTGTGCCGAGTCCCGCTAAGTCAAATGCATATGATGCAAATAAAGCAGCACCTAATAGGGATAACCAGATTCTGAGTTTTTAGTTCTTCTGAGTTTAAGTCTAATAGGGATAGGTGTCTAGACCGATTTACCCGAGTGGACACTCAAGCTGGGGAGGCACAACTTGGTCGGTAGCAGGGCAACACCGCCTTCGTTGTCGATCCGAACTCCACCTAACATGTGTGACTATAATCCTTCATCAGGTGCATTGACACTTCGGCTATCTCAAAAAGAAAGTAGGATGCATGCGCTGCATTCCTTCTATCCTATTTCAGAGACTCAGAGAGGTGGCAAGAGAAGATAGTATATAATACAGTTCAATAAATATCAAAATGGTAAATAAGCAACAAGTAGCACATAAGGCTAACAAACACAATATCAACAATAATTAAAGAAAGTATAAGTCAATATAAAAAGCTCGAATTCTTATTATTCCCCAGTAGAGTCGCCAGAGATGTCACACTCCTTTTTTGCCCGAAGGAATCGAATTGAAGGGTTTTTTCAATTAAAGTTATGGTATTGAATAGGGATTAATTTTTATCATTTTCAGAGTCACCACTTGGAATTGAGTTATGGTGTTCCAAGTCACCTTATTGAATCCCTAATCAAAAGAAAATGACTCTTTGTTGGTCTGCGAAAACAGAAGACTGGGTAAGGAATTCTGTTGACCGAGGAAAAGGTGTGAGGCACCCCTCGAGTCCCGTGATTCTAGCACGATCGCTTTATTGACTTATACTTAATTTAAACTATTTAGAAAAATCGTGTTAAAGCCAAAATTTTCTCATTTTTAATATACCTATAATATCGTCTATTATTTCATATTAAATAAATCAGTGAAAGTTTAAAAATATTTGTCAAGTTAATTTTAGAAAAGTATTTGTCAAGGTATATTTTTTATATCCTTGAATTTTAAATGTCTCGAAAAGATGCGTACATCGCATTTTTAATTGAGACAAAATTAATTATTATATTCACATAACATTTGCAAATTTGCTTATCTAAAGTGATACCTAATACTATCATTAAACTTTAAAAAAATTTATTTAAAATAATTAATTAATTTAATAACGAAATTATCAAAATAATATACTTATTGAGATTTATTGATGAGATTAA
>NW_025864965.1:0-1780 GCF_002878395.1 Capsicum annuum
TTACAAGTGAAATTACTCAAACTAATAGGTCTAAGTTCAGAAAAATTAGATGGCGAATCTATTTTTGGAATAAGAATCAGGCAAGTATGTGAATAAAACTTAGACAAGTTCTTCCCCCTAAAGAAATCCTGAACATAGTTCTTAATATCGTTTTGAATAATATCCCAGCAACTATGAAAAAACATACCAGAATATCCATCAGGCCCTGCTGCACTTGCCGTACTCATACTGAGTTCATCGGAAGTTGTACGGTTTGTTGTTGCTGGGAATTGAGATAAGAACACAAAAGACATAGTTTCGATCGTCAGTTAACAACATTGTTAATCTTTCATTTCGTTTAAACAAAGTTGTTACTTTTCTCTTCTTCTTCATTGTTTTAACGTATTATTACTATTTTTTTTTGTAGTGGGTTTTTGATTTACTGACGAGAGTGTTAATGAAAATTGGATTTTGGTAGAACAATTTGTTAAGTACTTTGAGAGGTATCGAGAGATAATAGACTTGGTGATTATGAAAAATAGTCATACAGGTAGACCCAGAGGTTCTGGGTTCATCATTTATGCAGATCCAACCATTGTAGACGCTGTTATAGCCAAAAGCCATGTTATCAATGACAAACTTGTAGACATTGTTATAGCCCAAAACCATATTATCAATGACAAACAACTAAGTAGTTTAGCATCTGCTTTTATGTACCTCCTCCTTTCATGTTCAATTGATGTTGAATTGGAGCTGTGAGATATTATAAAACTACGCTCAACTTTGTTGACTACCTATAATATATATACACACTTTAGTTAGTCATGCTTTAGGTAGAGGGTCTATGGGAAACAACCTCTCTATCTCTAAGTAGGGGTAACGTATGTATATGGCATTACACTGGGAATATTGTTGTTCTAAGCCGAGTGACTATTGTAAGCAACCTCTATATCTCTATCTCTTTCTCATCTGATACTGAATGACATGTTGAAAGTTTGGCAGGACTATCATACACTCGTATGTAGCTTTCTTGTGGTAGATTTTTAGCATCTTGATTTGTGTGAATCATTTCTAGGTGAAAGTTTATATAAATGAAATGTCCATCTGCCTGGAAGATGAAGATGAAAGAATTTCAAATCTTGCCAACCTTTTCTTTCATGAGTTGTCAAAGAAAGGTAGCATATCTACCAAACTTTTCTTTCAACAGTTGGTAATAAAGAAGTTAATCTATCTTATATCTTTCTAGTCTTTCTACTGTTGAGCTTCTTTCGTCTGCTGTTGAATGTTTTTGACTGTACACACACATCAAATATTACTATTTTTTTCTCTTTGAACTTAATGTTTATAGGGAGCAATCCAATTTATAACCTACTTCAAGATATTCTTGGCAAGTTATCTAGCCAGAACTCGAAGAAAAAATCATTCTGCAACATCATGCAACTTTTAATTGCTTCAATTAAGAAGGTTCCATGAATTTGACTTGCTTCTTTTGGCTCTTCTGTAGAGAATTGATTGGAATGTTTGTATTTTTAGGACAAGCAAATGGAAGCTCTTGTCGAGAAGATTTGCAAAAGATTTTGTGGAGTTACTAGTATGGAATTTGAAAATTGTTTTGATTTATTTTCGTGAAGAATTTTTGTAATATGATCAACTATTTAGAAGAAGCTAAGAGAGAAAATATATTGGGTACTTTTAGTTTGCAACGATATTTGTTCCCTAAGTTTACACTATGCTAAGCTTAAGAAGTTATTCTGCCCTTGGGTTTGGTCTGTTTACATATACTTTCTTGAAACTAAATGTG
>NW_025864966.1:0-2526 GCF_002878395.1 Capsicum annuum
TGTGTGTATCATTTCTAGGTGAAAGGTTATATAAATGAAATGGCCATCTGCCTGGAAGATGAAGATGAAAGAATTTCAAATCTTGCCAAACTTTTCTTTAATGAGTTGACAAAGAAAGGTAGCATATCTACCAAACTTTTCTTTCATCAGTAGGAAATAAAGAAGTCAATCTGTCTTATCTCTATCTAATCTTTCTACTGTTGAGCTTCTTTCATCTGCTGTTGCATGTTTTTGACTGTCCACACACATCAAATAATACTATTTTTTTTCTCTTTGAACTTAATGTTTACAGGGAGCAATCCAATTTGTAACCTACTTCCAGATATTCTTGGCAAAATTTCTAGCCAGAACTCGAAGGAAGAATCATTCTGCAACATCATGCAATTTTTAATTGCTTCAATTAAGAAGATGCCATGAATTTGACTTGCTTCTTTGGGCTCTATCGTAGAGAATTGATTGGAATGTTTGTATTTTTAGGACAAGCAAATGGAAGCTCTTGCCAAGAAGCTTTGCAAAGATTTTGTGGAGTTACTGGTATGGAATTTGAAAATTTTTTTGATTTATTTCCTAGAAGAATTTGTGTAATATGATCAACCATTTAGAAGAAGCTAAGACAGAAAATATATTGGGTACTTTTAGTTTGCAACAATATCTGTTCCCTAAGTTTACACTATGCTAAGCTTAAGAAGTTATTCTTCCCTTGGGTTTGGTCTGTTTACATATACTTTCTTGAAACTAAATGTGAAAATATGTATGTCTCTTTATTTTTGCCCCTAAACTTGACATTGAGTTTTACCACAGCTTTCTGTGAGGTTTCACGATTTTGTGGATAAATCACGATACCAGCTTGCTCCACTTGCTATTGCAAGCCAAGTCGTGCAGTTTACTGTCAGATTTTATAGTTGTTTCTCTAGTTAATCCTGCGTGAACTACATTTCAAAGATGTGGTGGTTGTCAACTTTGAGTTGTGGTTCTGCGTGTTTCAAAGTTTCTGATATACTTATTTCAGATTGTTTTAGAAGTTGCCGGTCTTTCAGTACTATTTGGTACCATAGCTTTGTGGATGCTTCATCTGATATTTGCTTTCATACTCAGCTTTTATGCTATTATGGAAGGCGTGTTTACAGTATTTCTAGGAGTACCTTTGCAAAAATTTAAAAGAAAACTTATAATTAGGAGACCTTTGAATGAATAGATTTTAGTGAGTTTCTGATTTGCTATTTGAATTATCACCAAAGAAACTTCTGCATATTAACATGCTCTTTTATGCAGATATTCGGCTATATGAGTACATATCCTATTGCCTATCTCAGCTATCATACACTGATAAGAGCATGAGAAAGCTGATAGAGTTATTTAAAACGTATGAACGTGCCTTATCTCAAGACGCAGTGGTGGAGAATTTTCAAACTATTATCAACAAAGTAAAATTTGTTGTGGCATCACAAGGATTTAGGCTTGGACTAGTTTTTGGAAGTTATTGGGAATTCATTTCACAGTGTTAAAGCATTATTTACCTGTTTGAATGTCTTCAATTTGGGGAAGAAGTTTGCTAAACCTGAACTCAAATCATGCATTGAGGAGTTTGAGGAAAAGTTGAGTAAGTTCCATATCGAGAGGAAGGAACATGAGCTTACTGCCTATAGATACCTAATTTTGTCCCTCCCGAAGTCCAATTTTATCCATTTTTATCTTACCTTATCATGCACCCTCACCCATGTGATTATCCCTCCATAAAATGACAAAAATAACAACCCCTAACTAATTTTATCTTATTCTAACAACCGCTCCCTATTAAATTTTAACACCTCACATACCCAATCTCACCACCTACCCCACCTAACCCCTACCCCTACATACCCTTTCTCTCTCATGGGATACACAAAAAAAAGATAAAGGCTCACCGGGAGCCCACGTGATGAGTGAGGATTTTCTATTCTTGAATTGAGAAAAGGAACCTTCTAGAAAAGGGGTAAGGGGGGACCATTTTTGGTTTTGGGTGGTTTTCATTTTAGTATATAGATATACATAGAGTACAAAAAAAAGAGGAGCTCACGCTTTTTTTCTCCTAAGAGCACAAAACACATACATAGAGAATATACAGAGAAGGAAGCATAAAACAGAGCGATTCCATTTTTCTTGCTCCTTTTTCTCACCCACAATAACTTCAACACCATCACAGGCATACGGATTCGCCAATAGACACACATACATCTTCTTCCAATTCTTTGGTTCTTCCAGAAACGCACGCAAGAACCAGAAACCACACCCACACTTTACTGAATACGCACACAACATAATTTTTTCTCCGCACACGACTAACGCACAAATCACAAACACCACACATAGTGAAGGGCGAGTGATGGAGAGACAGTAGTGAGTGGGAGACAGTTCTGAACAGTGAGAGATATAAGAGATCGAGAGAGAGATGAACAAGGGTCGAATCGGTAAAGCTGAACGAAAATCGATAGGAATCTAGTGGGTTTGAGTTGGCCGGTGACCTCTTCGCCGGAGATGACTGTTTCT
>NW_025864967.1:0-2491 GCF_002878395.1 Capsicum annuum
AAGCTTAGCATAGTGTAAACTTAGGGAACAGATATCGTTGCAAACTAAAAGTACCCAATATATTTTCTCTCTTAGCTTCTTCTAAATAGTTGATCATATTACAAAAATTCTTCACGGAAATAAATCAAAACAATTTTCAAATTCCATACTAGTAACTCCATAAAATCTTTTGCAAATTTTCTCGACAAGAGCTTCCATTTGCTTGTCCTAAAAATACAAACATTCCAATCAATTCTCTACAGAAGAGCCCAAAGAAGCAAGTCAAATTAATGGAACCTTCTTAATTGAAGCAATTAAAAATTGCATAATGTTGCAGAATGATTCTTCCTTCGAGTTCTAGCTAGATAACCTGCCAAGAATATCTCGAAGTAGGTTATAAATTGGATTGCTCCCTGTAAACATTAAGTTCAAAGAGAAAAAAACAGTAATATTTGATGTGTGTGTACAGTCAAAAACATGCAACAGCAGACGAAAGAAGCTCAACTGTAGAAAGACTAGAAAGAGATAAGATAGATTGACTTCTTTATTACCAACTGATGAAAGAAAAGTTTGGTAGATATGCTACCTTTCTTTGACAACTCATGAAAGAAAAGTATGGCAAGATTTGAAATTCTTTCATCTTCATCTTCCAGGCAGATGGACATTTCGTTTATATAACCTTTCACCTAGAAATGATTCACACAAATGAAGATGCTAAATATCTACCACAAGAAAGCTACATACGAGTGTATGATAGTCCTGCCAAACTTTCAACATGTCATTCAATATCAGATGAGAAAGAGATAGAGATAGAGAGGTTGCTTACAACAGTCACTCGGCTTAGAACAACAATATTCCCAGTGTAATCCCATATACATACGTTACCCCTACTTAGAGATAGAGAGGTTGTTTCCCATAGACCCTCTACCTAAAGCATGACTAACTAAAGTGTGTATATATATTACAGGTAGTCAACAAAGTTGAGCGTAGTTTTATAATATCTCACAACTCCAATTCAACATCAATTGAACATGAAAGGAGGAGGTACACAAAAGCAGAACATCGATTTTTATTTCAATCCGTCAAAATTTTGATTGGAGCTTCGACCGAAATACCTCGAACGACAAAGCCTCGACTCCGAACTCACGAAATGAATAAAATCCAACACTAAACTAATCTCCGAGCAACCCAAACGAACGTTTCGCTATCGTGGTCGTTTTCCGGTGGAAATGGATGGGAACGAGTCTACATCAGGGGTTTTGGTTGGTTTCTTTTTGAACCGTTTCGCCAAAACTGACCTGGACAGTTGGACGGAGGGGTTTTCCGGTAGAATTAGCCAAAAACAGGGATGAGGGTGGCTAGCAGTTTATTTTCGATAGTGAATCTGGCGAGTACGTCGCCGGAAAACCAAACCAAGGGTCGTTTCCCCTCTTTCTCCTCTCTCTCGAGTTCACAAATCACTTCTCCCTCAATTCACTGTTTTTCCTTCGATCTCTATCTTTATCTCGCTATCACTCAGTTTCCTCTCATAATCGCTCCATTTTCTTTTATTTTTTGCTTTTCTTCTGATTTTTCAATCTAGGTGTGTACCATGTTCGATGGTGAGTGTGCATGGCCTAAGGTGTTTGTGCTCTACTGTGAATTTAGAGATTTTGTGCTCGGTGTATGTGGAATCTTTAATAGGTTCCTTTCTGTTATTTTATTTTTTGTCCTCCCCTTGTTATTTGGATGATGATGATTTATGGTGAGTATATGCTAGTGTGATTTTTGAGTAAAAAGGTGTGAAGATTCTATCAATAAATTCAATAACTAGAATTGTTTTGCCATAAGAGAAAAGATAAATTTTTGACAGAATTAACCTATCTTAAAATACATTTTAATTACTAGAAAGAGATCACTTCTATTTGGACTCCGTTGGTGGCAACTTGTAACGACACATGGGATAATTTGGGTTTTTAAGAAGCCAAGTATCGATGCAGCCATAATGGAAACTGTGGCTGCAAGGCAAGCTATATTGTTGTGATCTAGGTGAGTAACTCTCCATGCATATCGCACATTCATCTGTCCATTCGTTTTCTGGAAGATGAACTCTTTACAAAGACTGCATTATTGATCTTGTTGCAGGCAGCGACATGAATTCTCTCCTAGCTTACTCAGTTAAAGTCTGTACTAATTCCCTTTCATAATTCTCATCAAAATGCATGCACCAACAATTTATTGTGTTCCTTACAGCATCTTTTATATCCCCTTCACGGGTTTCAATCCGTTGTAATTCTTCATACAAAGATGGTTCGTTAGATTGTCCCAATCCCTTGATTGCTTTATGAGTAACTCTCCAAACTATTTCTCCAATCTCATCATATTGGTTTTTAACAATTCTGGATTTGGTAGGTTCAAATTCTTAAGGAGATACATAAAGTTTTTCAACAATTATCAGGCTCACATAAGCTGTATCATCATCTTGCAAAGGAGGTGCAAGGTTCTGTGTTGTACGAGCATACTCCATAATTTG
>NW_025864968.1:0-3050 GCF_002878395.1 Capsicum annuum
GTTAAAACACTTAGCAGTCTTTAGAGTAATGCCATTAAAACTTGTTAGAGCATGAGCAAACTTATGTTTATATAAGAGATGCTTCGGACATAGGATATGGAGGTATGGTTTGTGCTGCTACATGCACTGGGGCACAACCAGTTTGTGCATGCTAGGGCCCATATAGACCATGGGTATTATTTTATGACAGTTGAGCTACACATTCCAAGTGTAGAATTAAAGTGAATGCTAAACCTTGTTCCCTATCCGGACATTAAGTATATGTATACATTCTCATATAGTTATGCGCATTTGTTGACGTGGTTTTAAGTGATGGCATTACTTTATCTTTATCCTTTAGTAACATGTTAGGATTCACCTCGCTAATCGTCTTCTGACCCTTTATCCCCGTACAATGCAAGATATGGCATACTTCTACTTTTCATTCTCATTAGTTGTGAACTAATCAAGAATCGACTTGAAGTGGTGAGCACTCAATATTCGGAAGGATCCATTTCATGATTATGTTTTCCTTTTTAGTTATGGGGTATTGGGTGTTGTTTGTTGCAATAGTTTGGGGTATGTCCCGACCCTTTATTAATATTATGTTTGGTAAAGGCTTTGACAGACTACGATGGACATATGATGGTCTGGTTGTTGGTTAGTTTTGGTTATGTACGTATCATAATATCTTAAATTTCAAGTTCTCCTATCTCGTTATATTTTTAGAATTTATCTGAGATGGATGTAAGGTAGTCTACAGTGGTGTTGGTGGTGTTCTATGGTCCTTGTTGGACTTGAGATACCCATCACGACCAGGCCGTGGCTCGAGTCGTGTCAATGTAGTATTCGAGACTATGCTCAAGGTCAATTAACTATCATAGAGTCGTGTCTAGTATAGTATATTTTATAGGTGTATAGCACGCAATACTTGTAAGGGAGAGGCCATGAGGCATTTAGGAAATATTTCCCTCTATTTCCCATTTGTTTGCTTTTTAGATCATGCCTTCAGATGATCTAAAGCTCATGGAAACTCTTCTGTCCCACCTAAGGAAAATATTGATGGGACATACCCTGCTTATGAGTTACAAACCTAGTCGAGGGGTCTAAGTTATGAATGCCCTTATAAAATTCCACTAGACCCCTCTAGTCCTCCTAAGAGCTCCTCATGTTGATGTGTCGAACATAGAATTTTGTTGATCTATTCATATGTTGGCTATGTTTTTTTCCTCTTAGTCTAAGTGTGTAGATTATGTTACAACATCTTTTAAGGCCCCAAGGGTTGGCCGGTCTATGAGGTTGAGTCCTCCAACTTTTCTATTGTTAATGTTGAGAAGGATCTTAAAGGTTTTATATATGAGATAGATAAGATCTTCCAGTTTATGCATGCTTCAGATGTTGAGGGTGTGTAATTTGTTGCCTATCAACTAAATGATATAGCGTACCAATTTTCTGGGGAATAGGAACAATCTTAGGGAGATGATGACAAATCCGCACTATGGGATGATTTTTCTACTAGTTTTTTGGACCATTTTTACCCTCAAGATTTGTGGAAGATGAAAGGAAAAAAGTTTGTTAATATGAAGAATGGTTAAATGAGGATCCTGGTGTATGCCTTTAAATTCCATAAGTTCTGGTGATGTGCTCCTGAGTTAGTGTCTAGCATGTGGGCTAGAATGAGAAAATTTACTTTTGGGTTGTCCTATGATTTGTTTCTATAGAGTAAGGCTACCATGTTGGATAAGGATATGGCCATCTAAAAATAGGTTGTATATATGCTACAATTTATGAAAGATAAGAAGAAGTAGGAAGAGATAGAGGAAAGGTAGAATAAGAAGTTTGGATTTTCTAATCAGGATGAAGGTCAGCAACAGAGTGATAGAGATGGTGGAAAATAGTCTAAGAAAAAGTGAGGGTGTTCTAGTTTGTACTTTATGACTATTGCTCCTTATCCAAAACTGTCGAGTGATCATAGTTCTTAACATGGCAGTGGGTTTAGGGTATAGAGTGCCCAATCTCAGGCTAGCGTAGCTCAGTCAACTCTATCATATCCTCCTTGAAGATTTTGTGGGCAAGCACACTTTGGGTTTTCTGAAGATAGAGGAAAGGACTTTTAAATGTTGTCAAAATTGGTCATTTGTAGAAGTATTGTACTTTTAAGGTTGCTTCAGGGGAAAATTAGATTCATGTTGCCACTTTATAAGCTCTTGCACCAAAGGGTGCTATTTCTGCTTTTGGTACGGCTCCTATCCGAAATTATTTGTATGCTCTTGCTGCCAACTACGATTTGAGGCATCTACTGGTGTTTTTACTAGTATGTTACAACACTTTTCTCATGATGAATATTGCTGCATGGATCTAGGATATGCTCTTTCTTATGTGACCTCATTTGTGGCTATGCATTTTGGTTTCAGTCCTGAGTGTATCCCTAGTCCCTTTTCTCTTTCTACCATTGCGGGTTACGCTGTTATTGCCAAAGAGTCTATAGTGGTTTTGTCTCATTTGTTGGTGGCATAGAAACTCTGATAGATCTTATAGAGTTAGATAGTAGATCTGATATAGTTAAACATGGTTGACTTTGATGTCATATTAGGGATAGACAGGTTGTACTCGTGTTATGGCTTCTTAGATTTTTTAACCCATAAGGTCTTTCTTATATTGTCAAATGAGTTGGTCAATATGTGGGAAGGGGTTTCTCTAGTGCCTAAGGGAAGATTCATATCATATCTTAGATCCCAGAAGATGATTTTCAAGGGGTGTCTTTACTATTTGGTGTGAATTAAAGATTCTAACTTTGAGGGTTTTACCATACAATCCTTTCAAGTGGTTAATGAATTCCCTGAGGTTTTTCCTTACAATCATCCTGGTATCCCTCCTGACAGGGAGATGGCTTTGTGATTTATCTGGTTCTGGACACACGTTCTATTTCGATTCCTCCTTATAGAATAGCTCAGGCTCAGTTGAAGGAGCTTATGTAGCAATTCAACGACCTTATTCTCAAGGGTTTTATCCATACTATTGTGTCTCTGTAGGGTGTTCCTATTTTTGTCTTACGTATAAAGGATGGTTCC
>NW_025864969.1:0-3442 GCF_002878395.1 Capsicum annuum
GCTGCTTTCAATGACTCACCAAACAATACTGAGTGTTAGTTCATGATGTATGAAACCAAAGTTGTTGAATTCCAATGTGATCCCACAAAAAGGCTAAAATATTAACATGAGCCTAGTAAAGCTAGCACGTTGGTCACAAATCAGCGAAAATAACAATGCTAAAATGTTTTGAATTTTCCATGATCTCCATAATATCATAAAATACCTCTCTTATGAACCACGACACAAAATGACACAATCCGTATGACTTCTAGCTCTACGAATTAATTCATGAAAGTATTTATTACCTTAAGATTTGATCTCCAAACCCATAAGCTATGCTAAAAACAACATGTACATTCCAAAGGCTCACTCCTGATAAAGTTACGAAAATCCTTCACTGATGAATTAATTTGACTTAATGAATTATGACTCTACCTACCATCAGTCCTAGTGATGATAATACTTGATTATGAGTCTATGGTGGCTTAATGTCAAATATGAACCCAAGTTGTTTAATTCTAAGGCATGAGCCCTAAAGTGGCTAAACCATGAATATGAGCCTAATATGGCTAATCTATGAACATGAATCGGTAAGATAACATTTTGAGCATAAGGAAGTTGGTTAGCTGACCGCGAAGGCATAGGTCTAAATGACAAATGCCTGAAACTATGCTTGCCGACATAGGATAGAGATCATTTCGCAAGTGGATGACTCTTTTTTTATGTGTCCCAAAAAGAGGATAACCACGGATACTTGCTAGCAAATTATGTCATGTCACGTCCTATGCCCAAAAAGGTATAGGACGGCTTAGCTGATCGGACCGAGATCAGGATCCATGCGCTCACATGGTGGTTTATGACGGTTTACTACTTTCTCCCACAAATAATCAAAGAAATTAAATCTACCTTATTAGGTCAATTAGAAATTTAGTTTATATTCTTGTTCCTTTCCAGTTGTCCTTATTTACGTTTGAATTTTATTGTCATTTCTAATCTCTTGATGTACTACCCTCCTGAAATGGTTTTGCATACCAATACATTCCACGTATTGACTGCCTTTGGCGCTACATCATTTCATGATGTAGGTTCTGGCTCTCATGTTCGCGGTCAGGCGCCTTATTAGGATCTCTATCTTTTTCTATTTGTGAGCCTCTTTCCTATCTGGAGGTTGGACGGATATGATGACTTCATTATATTTTCTTTTCTTTTAGTATTGGTACTTATTAGTGGCTTCGCAGACTGATTTAGTTGCCAGACAGATCTTGTAATTTTTATTACTATTTGTCATGACTATTGTATCTTCAGACGTTAAGTGATATTAATGAACATTGTTGAAAGACTTAACCTTTAAGAAATCTTATTTTATTCTGTTTCCTCTTTATTCATTATGTTATTTGTATGCTCATGTGATACACCAAAACGTTCGCTTGTACTAGCAATAGTATCGGATGCGTCCCACGTCTAGGGCCTCGGCTCGGGGCGTGACAAACTTGGTATCAACCCACAGAGTTCAAGTGTCCCAGGGTGTCTATGAAACCGTGACTAGTAGAGTAATTTTCATAAGTGTGTAGCGCGCCAAACTTATAATAAGGAGGCTAATGGCCATCTAGGAAAACTTTTCCATTCTTTAATATTCTAGACGGTGCGATAAAATGGTCCAAAAAAAAAACTTACTCAAATTCATGCGTTTCTCACATTTCTCTATCTTATCCTCATCTTTAAGGTAGTAGGAGTCAACTGACCGCACAAGGGCTTTTTAGTAGCCCATTAGTCTATTTGAGTCTATAAATTCAAAAAAAAACTTACAATCTTATTCTTACAAATCGTGCATTTGATCTATAGTAAGATTGTTCTCCCATGCCTTCTACAAAGACTTATTCCAGATGACACCTTTAATAGGTGGAAGAGTGTGTCTAGACTCTTGGATAGTGTTGTCACCCGAGAGATATTGCTATTTGGGATTTTTTGTGGTATGCCATAAGTAGTAGTATAATCTCAAGTTCGAAACTATGAAGTCATCAGAGTAGAAGACGAAAAGTGAGGATAGCGATTGATTGGAGTATGTAGCAAGAGTTGTATTTATTAAGCAAGAAATGGGATGGAATGTCCTTTGGTGTTGGCTAGGATGTATCAAGACTTGCAAAATTTTATGATAGTTAATAAAGGAAGAATGGTTGGTTAAGACAACATGGAGTATACTTTGTTTAAGAAAGAAGTTTATTATTGCTTAAGTTTATGTTAGTAAGGAATGATAGTAATGTTGTGAAGGAGAATGTGTTTGTAGGCTATGAGATAAATGGTGTGATTTAGATTGGCAATGTTGTCATGATACCTGAATAGACTAGTGGTTCTTGATTTTTTTTTATAAGATACAGTTCAAATTAGTATTATTAGATAGTGTTTCCATCCATGTTTAGTAGACACTAAGCTTGAGCTTTAGACAACCACAATGATGAATGAATGGCGGTAAAAGGGTGATAGCACTAGTTTGGAAAATCGATCTGGTAGGCTTGATTTTTTGTGTGTTGAAGAGCTTAAGTTTGATAATTTAGGAATAGTGTGAATCTGCGAAAAAAATAATACATATGTGGAATAGAAGTGAAACAATGAATTGTAGCTAAGTCCTTAGATAAAGAAGGGCCTTAAGTTATATGAAAATAAAGGTGCACCCAAGATAGTATGTTATTATATAAGATTCTAAGTTATTTTGTGCTATGTAATCCTAGTTAGTACCCTTGAGTTTCTAAGTGTGGAGAAGCCTAGTTATCTAGTATGGGGAGCTCGTGAGAGCTGAATTGAGAGTATTATAAATGGACGATGTTGAGCCTTTTCGTTCAATTTTAATTTCCATTGGAGTGGGTGGATAAGAATTTAGGGGTGTGATGTTAGTATATTAAGAAGGGAAGATCAGGTATAGAAGAAGTGGTTGTATATACCAATGAGAGCATAAATTATAAAATGATGTCTACAAAGTTTAGAGAATGCTAAGATAAGTATCTTAGGATGAAGTCCTAGAAATGGTTGCGTACCTAAAGATATAGTATTCAGGGGAGTAGAACCTTAACTTTAGTGATAACTGTCTTGGCCTTTGGCCCTTAATCTTAATCCTACGGTGGCATGTAGTTCTGGGGAAGTAGGATGCGCTGAACCCATACTTCCCGCTTGGTGCTAAATACTACTCCCAGACTTAAGCTCAGAACCCGTTAGAAAATCCACCTTAATCAACTCAATGGTCTATCATGAAGACCAAAATATAAATATATATCTCACTTGTAAATCATAATCAATTTGTGGATTCCTAACTCGACTAAATCTCAAAATAACCTTTCTCATCATCAAGTACACTTGCTTATTAAATCATATCAAGTGTCAAATCTTCCAGAAAACATCATAGAACTCGTTCTTGACTCTCAAGCTCAATATCAATATATATTCAATAGACAAACTTCTCATGGAAAAA
>NW_025864970.1:0-1450 GCF_002878395.1 Capsicum annuum
ACTTTCTACTCCTCAATCAAGCACCTCTCTCCATCAAACGATCATGGCTTAACCCCCGAAAGAAGTGGCAGTAGTTCCTCTTCAATAGACTCTTCTAGCGAGACTCCACCAACGAAATTCAAATCATTGAGGGAGATTTATGAGACTTGTTGTTTTTCTTTATATGGTGCAGAACCCACTTGCTTCAAAGAAGCTATAGAGATTCAAGTGTGGAAAAATGCAATGATAGAAGAGATACTAGCAATTGAGCAGAACCAAACATGGGAGTTGGTGAATCTTCTAGATGAAAAGGAACCCATTGGACTCAAATAGGTGTTCAAAGTCAAGCATCATGCAGACGAGAGCATACAGAGATACAAAGCCAGGCTCGTAGCTAAGGGATATGCACAACACAAGGTATTGATTACGATGAAATATTTTCACCTGTTGCTCATTTTGAAATGGTTAGAATACTCTTATCTTTGGCTGCTAAATTGAGCTTTCCCATTTATCAATTTGATGTTAAATCTGCATTCCTAAATGGGGATTTGGAAGAGAAAGTTTATGTTTTTTAACCTGAGGGTTTTGTTATTAGTGGAAATGAGAAAAAAGTTTACAAATTCAAGAAGGCACTTTACGGTCTAAAACAAGCGCCAAGCGCATGGTACAACAAAATTGACTCCTACTTTATGAGGTATGGATTTGAAAGGAGTGAGAATGAGCCTACGTTGTATGTAAAGAAACAAGGTATGAGTGATTTTTTGATAGTTTTCTCTATGTGGATGACATGATTTATATGGGATCATGCGAAACTTTAGTTTCTGAATTTAAATCTTACATGATGAAGGGGTTTGAAATGTCATCTTTAGGTATTTTGCAATACTTTCTTGGTCTTCAAGTAAAACAGGTGGAGAATGGGATTTTTATTTCTCAAATGAAGTATGCAAAAAACCTCTTGTTCAAGTTTGGTATGCATAATTGTAAAGTGGCTGCCACACCCATGAATGAAAATGAAAATTTTCAGCTTGAAGATGGCACAGATCTTGCTGATCCTAGTCACTACAGAAGCTTGATTGGAGGTTTGAACTACCTAACACATACTCGTCCTGATATCATGTTTTCTGTGAGTATGTTGTCTAGGTATAGCATTGTCCTACCAAGAAACATATTGTTGCTGCCAAAAGAGTGTTGCACTATGTTGCTGGGACTGTTGACTTCGGGATTTGGTACTCCAAAGTTGTAGATTTCAGATTGATAGGGTACAGTGATAGTGATTGGGCAGGAAGTATAGATAATAGAAAGAGTATTTCTGGAAATGTTTTCAATTTAGGATCTGGAGCAATTTCTTGGAGTTCAAAGAAACAAGATGTGGTTGCATTATCATCATCAGAAGCAAAGTATATTGTTGTAACTTCAGCAGCATGTCAGGTCGTATGGTTACAAAGATTGTTGATTGACATTTTCTATCGGC
>NW_025864971.1:0-1766 GCF_002878395.1 Capsicum annuum
GCCTGTTATTGTTTTGTATAGATAATTATGTACTTGGCCCAGTTGTAATAGAAATATCTAGTTTATGTATGTAAATATCGTACACTGACCGGACAGTTATCATTTTTCAAGAAGAAATATTTCTCTCTATACCTTTACCTTTCTAAGATCAGTGAAGCTTCTAGAGTAATTCAGAAATAGAGATTTATCTCCCTTACATTCTCGTTGTTAACATGGTATCAGATCCTTGAGCTCATCTTTCATCTATATTTCGGAGCTGTGTGCTGAATTTTCTCACGTTTCGGAGCTTTGAGTTGATTTTTTTGGCAACATTCTACACCTTTTAGGGTTCCTGTGTCCTTACGTTCGGAATCCACTTCAGTTTCCGCCGCAAATCTGTGTAATTTGAGGTGGTTATCAGCTTGATTTGAAGTTTGGTTTTAGTCTTCGAAGTGCGGTCACGACGGCATTTGTTTTTTATTTTTCATTTTGGCTTCTACAACGAGGTTTCGTTACTCTTTCAGCCGAGAAAAAATCTGGTATTTTTTCCTCAACCTTATTAAACATTTTCGTGTTGTGTCTTTGTTGTTTGGTACGCCTTGATTTTGTGTAGTTATAGCTCCGAAGGTTGCAAATTCTACTACTTCTAGTGTAGATGCTGATGTGGTTTCCGCTGTTAATCCTTCGTCTCCATTATACCTCCTTTCATCTGATTCTCTTGGCACAATTTTGGTTACCACGCCCTTTAATGGGACGGGTTATGGAAGTTGCCATCGAGGAATGTTGTTAGGGTTATCCTGTAAAAACAAACTAGGTATGATCCATGGTTCCATTCCTAAGCCTTCTGCTACTTATCCGCATTTTCAAGCATGGATTAGGTGTAATGATATGGTGGTAGCACGGATTCTAAACAGTCTAGATAAGGAAATTAGGGAAATTGTGATGTACACTGAATCTGCGGAGATTTTATGCAAGGAAGTTGAATGTAGATTTGGTCAGGCTAGTGGTACCAAAATTTTCCAAATCAGGAAAGAACTTTCTTTAATTTCCCAAGGATCCTCGAGTGTTGCTTCCTACTTCAATTGAATTAAGAAACCCTAGGATGAATTGTCTTTCTCCATTACCTATCCTGATTGTACTTGTGGGTGTAAGGATGGTTTTCTCAAGTTAGAAGAGGAGCGGAGAGTTCATTAGTTCCTCATGGGATTGAATGATTCATATTCGACCATCAGAAGGAACATCCTCATGTTAAAACCCCTTCCTGACATTGATAATGTGTATTCAATGTTGTAACTGATGAGAGTCAATCTGAGGTGCACAATAATCTCCCTCCCTTCAATTCCGACTCTGTTGCTTTCTCCACTGGTAACCAAAGACCGTATAATCAAAAGCCAGGCTCAGAGTCTGGTGGTTTATCTACTACTATTCCCAGATCCTACAATTCCAATTCCAGGATCACTTTTGACTCTATTTCTTCCAAAAGAAACACTATGATTTGTAGATATTGCAAGAAACCTGGGCATCAAATTGAGAGATGCTACGAGTTGCAGGGATTTCCTTCTGCCACATCTATTGGACAACCTAAATTCAAGAAATCTACAGCTTTTGGCCAGGTCTCAGAGTCCCAGCAATTAAGCACCTCTGATTCCCCTACTTGCAATACTTCCCAAGCTAATTCTAGCTTTTCCAAGGAACAATTTGAGCAGCTCTTAAGTTTGTTTAGTCTGTTTCAGCAGGCTGAAATTACTAGTCCATCTTGGTTCTGCTAATTTTGCAGGTTTGCTTAA
>NW_025864972.1:0-1099 GCF_002878395.1 Capsicum annuum
AGCAAACAAGACCAAACCAGGATGGCTAGACCATTCGATTCCCCCTCTGCATTAACTAACCCGTTAAGACCATCGGTCCCTCAGAGGCCTACACTAAAGACGGAACTCCAGATTCCGTTCCAAAACAAATTCTCGGCTTTGAAGGAGCGTTTTTGAGACCGAAAGGCAAAAAATTCCATTCATAATGCCCAAAAGGGACATTGAATGCTGTTTTGTATTTATCCTTTTCAGCTATTTGAATCTGCCAGAATCCTGACTTCATAACAAATTTACATTAAAGGTTGGCCTTGAAGGTCCTTTTGAGAAGATCCCTTTTGTTAGGAATTGGATGCCGGATCCATTTCAAGACGGCATTCAAAGGCTTGTAATTTATCCCAAGTCTAGGGGTGCCGCGCTCCTTCTCTGCACTGTTATTAACATAAAAGGCAGAGCAACTCCAGGGGGAGTTAGAGCTTCTGATGATACCATTTTTAAGGAGATGATCTATTTCTTTCTTGCAGATTTCCATCATCTCATGGTTCATTTGGATAGGTCTGGCTTTAGTGGGAATATTTTGTTCGTCGAACCCGGGGATGTAAGGAAGTTCAACCAAGTGTTTCTTCCTTTCCCAAAATGCATTAGGGAATTCAGAACAAATTTCTTTTTCAAAGTTTTGCTGAAGGTTGGAAATCTTTGTAATCATTTCCGGGGTTTTTAAGGATTGCTCAATTTTCTTGATATGAACATCTTGCTTAAGAAAATTGACATGAGAAGAAAGTAGGTTAATTTTAAAAACCGTCTGTTCTTTAATAAGGTTTCCTTCGTCTTGTGAGAGGGGCCTTAATAAAGGGAAGAACAAGGTTTGGTTTAGGAGAGTAGTACGAATTCCATCGTAGTCACTCCAGTAAGGTCTAATCTGGTTGACGAAGGGTATGCCGAGAATGATATCTTCTGTGATATCTTCGGTGATGACGAAGTCATTAACAAGGCAAATGCCATTGTTACAGACATGAGCTTTAGGGAGTTGATAATGAATTGTCATTTTTTCTCCCGTTGCTGAGTAAAGGCGAGAAGTACTCTTTGTAAGGTACTTTGTAGGCACCAGACCTTTAACGATACA
>NW_025864973.1:0-761 GCF_002878395.1 Capsicum annuum
CAAGCCTTGGCATATCATCTTGCTGAGAATCCCATCGATGAAGAGTATGAGCCATTAAAGACATATTTTCCTATCGAAGAAGTGTCGTATGTCGATGAAGTCGTTATAGATGCTGATCCAGGTTGGAAGTTGTTCTTCGATTGAGTTGTCAATATGAAAGGATTCGAAATAGGTGCGGTTCTTATCTCTGAATCGGGAAAATATTTCTCGATAACAGCACAACTTCGATTCTACTGTACTAACAATGTGGCAGATTATGAAGCCTGCATTCTTAGTTTGAGGTTAGCTGTTGATATGGGAGTTCAAGAATTATTGGTGTTGGGGGATTCGGATTTGCTCGTCCATCAAATTCAAGGCGATTGGGAGACGCGAGATTTGAAGCTCATCCCGTATCGACAATGCTTGCAGGAGCTATGTCAACGGTTTGTGTAAGTAAAATTTAGGCATATTCCAAGGATTTATAATGAAATTGCTGATGCTTTAGCCACTCTGTGTTCAATGCTCCAATATCCTGATAAAGCCTACATCGATCCAGTGCATATACAGAGTCATGATCAGCATGCTTACTGTAATACGGTTGAAAAAGAGCTCGATGGAGAACTCTGGTTCTTGGATATCAAGTGATACATTCAGTCAGGAGAATACCCAGCATATGCCACCAACGATCAAAAGAGGACTATTAGGCGTTTGGCTAGTGGATTTTTCTTAAGTGGAGGAATCTTATATAAGAGAACCCCAGATCTGGGACTTTTGAGGTGTGT
>NW_025864973.1:861-13693 GCF_002878395.1 Capsicum annuum
CGATTCAGAGATAAGAACCGCACCTATTTCGAATCCTTTCATATTGACAACTCAATCGAAGAACAACTTCCAACCTGGATCAGCATCTATAACGACTTCATCGACATACGACACTTCTTCGATAGGAAAATATGTCTTTAATGGCTCATACTCTTCATCGATGGGATTCTCAGCAAGATGATATGCCAAGGCTTGGGATTTCATGGCGGTTCGAGTCACATATATAATGTTGAACTCGGTAAGCAATATTTTCCACTTTGCCAATTGACCTGTCGGCATAGGCTTCTGAAAGATATACTTCAAAGGATCCATACAGGAGATGAGATAAGTAGTATAGGGTGAGAGATAATGCTTCAAATTCTGTGCTACCCAAGTTAGGGCACAACACGTCCTTTCAAGAAGAGTATACCTGGCCTCATATGCGGTGAACTTCTTGCTAAGATAATAAATAGCCTACTTTCTTTTGCCTGTGACATCATGTTAACCCAGGACACAACCAAAAGAATTGTCCATGACTGATAAATATAAGATCAAAGTCCTACCAGGCTCCGAGGGTACCAGCACGAGCGGATTTGATAAATATCTTTTGATTCGATCGAACGCTTCCTGACATTCTCCAGTCCATTTTACCGCAGCACTCTTTTTCAGCAACTTGAATATGAGCTCACAAGTAGTTGTGAGTTGAGCAATAAACCTGCTATTGTAGTTCAGTCTACCAAGCAAACTCATCACCTCCATTCTATTCTTGGGCGGGGGCAAACCCTGAATGACTTTGATTTTCAAGGGATCTAATTCAATCCCCCGACGGCTGACTACAAACCCCAACAACTTTCCAGACGAAACTCCAAATACATATTTTGCCGGGTTGAGCTTGAGATTATACCTGCGAAGCCTTTCAAAGAACTTTCTTAAATCTTTAACATGGTCGGCCCGAATTTTTAACTTAATAATTATATCGTCCACGTAGACCTCAATCTCCTTATGCATCATATCATGAAACATAGTGGTCATGGCTCTCATGTATGTTTCTCCAGCATTCTTCAAACCAAATGGTATCACTTGATAACAATAGGTCCCCCATGGTGTGATAAAAGACGTCTTCTCCACGTCTTCATCATCCATAATGATCTGGTGATATCCGGCATAGCAATCCACAAAAGAGGCAACCTCGTGTTTAGCACATTTGTCTAGCAAAATATGGATGTTGGGCAGTGGAAATCATCTTTTGGACTTGCTCTGTTCAAATCACGGTAATCAACACATACTCAAATTTTGCCATCTTTCTTTGGTACGGGAACAACATTGAATAACCACATGGGATAACGAGCCACTCAAATTACTTTGGCTTCAAGTTGTTTCATGATTTCCTCTTTTGATTTTAATACTTACATCAGTTTTAAACTTCCTCAACTTTTGTTTGACAGAAGGGAATGCGGGGTCAGTTGGCAATTTGTTAGCCACTAATTTAGCGCTTAAATCAGGCATATCATCATAAGACCATGCAAAAACATCCTTATAATCAATTAATGCTTGAATCATTTCATCTTTTAGCTGTGGCAAAGCATGTACGCTGATTTTAGTTTCCCTAACATCTTCTTGATTCCCTAGATTTATTGTCTCAGTCAAATTCAAATTAGGATTCGCTTTGTCTTCAAACTGTTCCAACTCTTTGCTTATTTCTTCTAGTGCTTCTTCTTCATCATATTCCCCATCCTACTTCATTATATCTTGATTAGTTTGGATTTTAAGATCAGGCTGAAAATTCCACATGCATGTAGGTCATTAGAATCAGCATAAAGAGAACTGTATATAAAAAAACAAAAACAAAATATATTGGACACGAAACAAAAGGGACATTGTATTTCATTAAATCAAAATATAAAAGGGTTTAAGCATAGATGCTAACATAACATAAACAAACTAAAAGTCGAATTACAACCCTGAAATAACTCGGATAAACAGAAAGAAAAACAAAATAAACTACCAAAACTCCCTCCTGATGGGGAGAGGAGTGACTTCCCAATTATTGAGTTAGACGGCTGGACCTATGAATTGCACGTCTGCCATACTGGGGCCTTCTTCTGCTTCGACCATATCAATTTCAATAAAAAGGTTCTGGCAGTTATCAACCAATTCAACTTCAAATTCCACATGTTTCGTGACACCGCTCTTAACAAATGATTCACTGAGTAGTGGCATTGGGCGAGTGAGTGACCATGTTTCTTTTTTCTTTCCTTGGCTTTCTTCAGATCTTCAGTCGTAGGCTCAAATCCCAGACCAAACGTGCCCACGTTCTCACTCGGACATATGGGATGAACTATACCGTGCAGAGATGCTCCCAAACCCTTTCCTGTCTCAAATCCATATTTTCAAAGTTCACTCACCATCATGATAGAAGCGGAAGGCAATTGCAGTGCTGGTATAACCTTTCATTCAAGGATACGATTCACTAGCACTGTATCAAAAATTTGATAGACGAATGTCTCCTTTACGTTATTTGCTTCAATAAGAGATAAGGGAGAATCTTCGCCGGCGGACAATTCTCCTTCACCGTGAATAACCACTTCTTGCCTGTCATGCTCAAACTTAATCATTTGGTGTAGTGTAGATTCAACCGCCTTGTCCTTGTGGATCCACGGCCTTCCCAACAACATATTGTAAGAGGAGTCTATATTCAATACTTGAAACTCTATGGCGAATTCAACAGGCCTTATGATCAACGTTAGTTCTATTTTGCCAATGGAGTTTGATTTTTCACCATCGAAAGCCCTGACACATACATTGTTGGGCCTGATCCTGTCAGCACCAATATTCAACTTTTGCAAAGAAGAAATAGGGCAGATATTTGCACCTGAACCTCCGTCAATCATAACATGAGTGACGTAGAAATCTTCACACTTCACTGTAATGTAAAGGCCCCGGTTATGCCATGCACCTTCAACAGGCAATCATCGTCAGAAAAGCTGATCCGATTGACCTCAAAGATTTTTCTGACCATTTCCACAAGCTGATTTATTGTAATCTCCTTAGGAACATATGCTTTATTTAATACCTTCAGTAAAATATCACGATGCTCCTTGGAGTGCAACAACAAAGATAAGAGGGAAATTTGAGCAGGGATTTTCTTCAACTGGTCTATTATTGAATACTCTGGCAATTTCATCTTTTTCAAAAATTCTTCGGCTTCTTATTCGGTGATAGGTTTTCTGATAGATAACGGTCCACACATAATTGGCTTAGACTTTCTTAAACTTTCAGGCACGAAGCATCTTCCTGACCTAGTCAAACCCCCTACCTCATCTACATCTTCCACTACTTCTTTCCCATGATAGGTCATCACAGTCCTCCCATAATTACAGGGAACCCTTTTTGTATCAACTATCGGAGGTTGGGTCACCGGTTTGAGGACAATAGGCGCTGCCAGTGCTCCTTTCACCGTCAAAATGGGCTGACTGAGAGCTCCTACCACTATCAACTTAGGTTTATCGTGACTTAAATCAACATACCTTATGGCACCTTGTACTGTGATCAGGGGTTTCTTTGTGCTTTCTTGGGCTTTATCTTCTCTCATTCCTTTCTGGCTCAATGACATTGCTTCCAAAGACTCTGCTACATTCACCGATTTCTCCTCAATGATATGTATCTTGACAATAGGCTTATAACACCTTGAAGACTCTTTCCCATAATATATCAATTCTAACATATTGGTTTTAGCATGGGTTGGCAGTGGATTCTGGTTAATGTTTGGACCCTCCGGGGCCTGGACCAGCATCTGATTTGTGTCAGTTAAATCTTGGATAACTCTCTTTAAATTCCAGCATTTCTCGATATCATGGCCTGGCATGTCAGAGCAGTACGCACACCTTAAAGAATAATCAAGATTCCTCGGTGGTGGATTTGAAAGCCTTTCATGAATTGGGCTTAAGACCTTCAACTTTCTCAACCTATCAAACAGGCTAGCATATGACTCCCCAAGAGGTGTGAATTGATTTTTGACCGCCTTCTCTTTCTTATACTCGGGCCTATGTTGAAAATTGGATCTGTAGGGGTTTCGGTAATTCGGTGGAGCGAATGGGCAATTTTATGGAGCTTGCACGCACCACTGTGGGTAAGAAGGGGTTTGGCCATATGGTTGCGCGTTATATACTGGGTACGGGGGTGGTGGAATGGAATATAAAGGATTTTGTAGAGGGTAGTAATGGTAGGGAGAAATATATGGAGCTTGAGCGTAGACTTGGGCTTGGGATTGGGGATAGGGGAGAGGTGGTCTTTTGGGATAGGAATGGATTCCAGCTACGACAGTCGCCACGTCTTCTTTCTTCTTTTTACCTCCGAATACGCTAGATCCACCTTGAATCGCTTGTGTGGTGGCTTTTAATACGGCAAAACTCACTATTCGGCTGGTCTTAATTCTGTCTTCTATTATCTCCCCTATTTTGAGGACTTCAATAAAAGACTTTTCCATTGCCGGAAGTAAATGTTGAAAATAGGTCTCATCCTGTGCCTGAATGAAAACCTCTACCAACTTACTTTCTTTCATTGGAGGTTTTACCCTGGCGGCCTGTTCACGCCACCTTATCGCGTATTCCCTAAAACCTTCAGTGATTTTCTTCTTCATGTTGACCAAGGATTTTTTGTATGGAATCAGGTCGATGTTATACTGAAAATATTGAACAAACTCAGAAGCTAAGTCATCCCAGTTGTTCCACTTGTCGATATCTTGATCGATAAATCATTCTAAAGCCAGATCAGAAAGACTCTCGTCAAAGAAGGCCATGAGCAGCTCGACTCTCGTCAAAGAAGGCCATGAGCAGCTCTTCCCTTCCTCCTGTAGCCCTCAACTGGTTGTAATAATGTCTCAAGTGTGCCACGGATCACCGTGCCCTGCATACTTCTCAAACTTAGGTATTTTAAAACCGAAGGGAAGGTTGATATCTGGGAATATGCAAAGATCTTTATAGGAAACACTCTTATAATTTCCGATTCCCTGCAAATTCCTCATAGCCTGTTCTAAACTTTTCAACTTCCATGTTATGACTTCCTGTTCCTCTGTTGCGACAGGTTTTTCCGTATCAAATGGAAATGCAGGTGGCTGAGTGTACCTATACGGTTTATTCATTCTCAAAGTAGGCTCCGGGGCATAATACTGACTATCTGGAACCTTCAATACTGGCTCACTGGCAGACCTAGAAATCCCCATTGTGGGACGCACAACATGTAAGGGAGCTTCAGGTGGTGGCGGAGCCACGAGTACCGGTGTGATCCGTGGCGCCGGCTGAGCAGCGGGTCTTGATTGTGGAGATTCCAAGGGCACACCCAAACTGCCAAGATAATAATGTCGCGGAGTGAATCCTGGCGCGTGCTCAGGTGACTCAGTAGGAGCAGAGAATTGTGCCTGAGAGAACGGTGGGCAATTAGAGATATTTCCAAGACCTTTAGGGAGTGGAGGAGGATACATTCCGCTGGCCCATGCCTGGTGCAAATCTATCAATTGTTTCCTGAGCCTTACTACCTCATCATTGTGTTCTGAACTTTCTTCTCTATGATCCTAAGAGAATTTTCAATCTCCCTGCTAGCCATGGCGAGCTTTGCTTTTGATCTAGTGAAGTATGGGTGACTAGCCAGAGTGCTGCAAACCTACCACTGTTATCTGAAAGAACATGCTCATCAAAGACGACATCTGTTAGGATTAAAGCACACAACAAGCATGGGAATCACATTGGTAAAATTGTCCTAAATTCATTTCTACCAGCTTTTGAGGGTAGCGAGGTCATTTTAACATCATCCCGATTTTTATCTACACTTATTGTTATATACACTTATTATTATTATTATTTTATTTTATTTTTATTTTTTTTCTTTCCCTCTCTCTTATTTTTCGTATCAGTCTCTGTTCTTTCCCTTTATTGTCTCATCATCCTTTCTTTCTTTTCTTCTCTCGTTATCTACCTTTCTTTTATCATTCTTTATGGCTTTTGTTTTTCTTTAAAAGAGGAAAATAATGAAAAACAACGAAACAAAATGATTAGATCGAACCCAAAAGTAGGTTACCTATTTATCATATTGTACATGAATCAGATCTTGCGTAGTTCAGGCAGCATATGCATAAACATTACATAATTGAAGTTTTTTTTCGCGAAAATGAAAACAAACAAACAAAAGAAAGACGTATCCTCATAACATTTTGATGAAATAAAGAAACAAAACATGCAATGAATTTAGGACCGCTTTAAAAACTAAACAACAAATACAAAATAACATTCTAGACCCCTAAGACGACATACGTGAAATTACTGATAAAGACCCTAATACTAAAACAACTTGACTCCGACTTAAAACTAACGCCACCCTATAATGACAGAAACATAAAAGACTCAAATTGAACAAAGATAAGGAATGCTCTTTCAGACTGGTGCTCTGCGTGATGACCCTGGCTGAGATGGACCTGCCTGTGAAGTTCTCTTTCTCCCATTCCAACTTTGTAGCATGTCCTGCAAAGACACCCTGATATTGGGGAGGAAGCTTCGGGCCCGTATTCCTGCCTCATGAGGAGCGCAATTAGAAAGATTATTCTGACACCTTTCTACAATCTTGAATAAATCTGTTAACTGAACTCTCAGTGTCTCCACTTTGGACCCCGTACTTTCATCCTGATGGTCGTCAAATATGCATTCTTCCTGTATTCTCCCTCTAAGCTGCGATGGTAAGGGTTGACTGATACCCTGAGGGATAGATTGAAGCCAGAACCCATATCCCTGAGTGTACCCCGGATTATCCAAACTTTCTTTGAGAGTGTCCACACCTAGCTTTGTTGCATGCTTCCAGAACTGCTCGTATTTGCTTTCACCTAAGGCTTGGTCCTTGAAGTACTCAATATCCTTTAGAAGATCCACTACTGGTGGCACATCCTGCGGCCTACCCAACTGGCGCATTACCCTAGAAGGACTGTATGGTCTAGTGCAATTAAGCCCTAACATAACTAGAAGGAGCTGCATTTGACAACCAAATAAGATTATCTTTGGTCGAAGCCACAGACAAGTCCACAAAATGTTATCCCCGATTCTTGACTCAAGAAATTCAATCCAAGCGTCGACTCCCACGGGTAGCGAGAATTTATCCAAACGCAACCTGAGGTCCATGACTTTCACTCGATTGGGAATACAATGATCAACCACGTCTGGTCTAACTAAAGAAGGCGCATGCAAATGCTCCATCATCTATAACTGCAATATCAGATTATTGCCCTAAAAAAATCTCATTCCCCCTTCACTTCGGTTAAAGCCTTATTGTTAAGATCATAGGTATGAGAGTGAACCTGCCCTTTTGATTAATGCCCTTGTCATTTTGATCCTTATGAAATAGAGCCATCACCACAGATTGCAAACGTGTATTAATACGTCTTTCTTCTAGCGAAAACACTAAAGTACCTAACAAAGCGAGGGTGAAGACTTCAAGACGCTTTCTCTCCCACTTCTGCTTAGTCATATGAAATTCATCCCAAAAGCAATCAAAACCTTCCGAGGGCCCAAATCTAGCGAACAAAAAATCTAAGGAAACCCACGAATCACTTAAACAACCCAAATGCATACCCTCACTTTTTAAACCACAAGACTGCAAAATCCTCACGCCAGTATGATTTCGTGCTCGAATCATATCCTTCTCGATATAGGGAAAATGCAACAAACCGGATATTTCTACCAAAGTAGGAGTCATTTCACATTTCCTAAACCTAAACACCAAACTACTTGGATCCCAAAAGGTCAACAAAACCTCTATTAAATCTGGACGAGGGGTAACATGCAGAAGTTCCGTAAGATCACTTAATATTTTAATCAGTTTCTGCTGATCAACATAGTTAAATATTTCCCACCACTTGATTAACTTTTTGGGCACCTTGACAACCATCAGGACTCTAGACTTGGTGGACAAATCCATCCTGTAATAACACATGAGACGTTATCTCAAAAATTTGACAGGAGTAGAAGATTCCCAACCCTTGGGATTTTTGACGCAAACATATATCGATGGGACAGACCACTTCATGACTCCAATTTGCCGAACAGAAGTACTGAGCAAAATCAGTCTACTTGGCTAACAACTCTAAATTACGGGGCAAGAGACCTAGGCTAATAATAAGACAAAGGCCAACACAAAGATTACCGGACCCACCGAGGGTTGCCTACGTATCCCAACCCGAGGGAAGGGAATCAAGTATGCGTAGTTCATTCAGATTGGACAATTGACGATTAACTAATAAATTGATCCTAACTTAAGAGACACAACCAAAAACAAACGAATAAAAACATTTTGGATTTTCAACTAGACACTTCAACTAAGACTACACCACCAATTATGAAGAAAAATCCTTTTGGTATTTTTGCTTTTGACAAACAAGTAGAAAAGGCAAACAAAACCCTCTTTTTTTTTCTTTTTTGTTGAACTTATGGTACTTTGAGAAGATAAATGCAAAACATAAAAAAAATCTTTTTGAGTTTTTGGATTGTGAAGAACAAAAGCCATAAAGAACTCTAAAATAAACTACGACACTCCTTTTGATTCATTCTTTTCGACTCATTTTTCTTTTCTTTTTTTCAAATCAGTCCGTCAAATGACCACGTTACCCTTAAAGATGCAACAGTTAGCACGTAGGGATGCTTTAGAGGTGAGTCTCCTACAAAGGGCCATGTGGGTCCCGCTAGGTCTCACTATGATGCATATAAGCATGACCTAAAGGCTGACCTACGTTGTGGTTCACTAACAAGGCTGTTCGGGGGAGCGTATGGTCGAATGTGGCTGCTTTGCTTTCCACCTACTCCATAACACCGACGTCTCCTCCCCTAAAATAAGGGTAACTCAACTAGAGGTCGTGTACAACATGTGTACTATGGTCTTGTTGCAGAAAGAAGGTCTGGGGGTAGACACATGATGTCAGATATAAAAACGGTAACACATAGGATAAATACTGTAGACAAAGAGCACGAAAACGCACAACAATGATAACAATAACACAAACAATAATCACAAACAATGTTTATATACCCATAATGTCAAACAAAGCCGATACGACTCCAAAAATAAGCTCGAATTCTGAAATGTTCCCCAGCAGAGTCGCCAGAGTTTTCACACCCCTTTTTCAACCAAAAAAGATTCATTTTTAAGTTTGAAAGGGTTTTTATTATTAAGTGACATAAGATGAAAATTTGTTTTCGAAAAGGATTCATTTTATTCAAAACTCAGAGTCGCCACTTGGCATAGTCCGATGTGCCAAGTCACCTTTGGAAAACCCTTTTCAAAATGATTTTGACTCTGTAGAACTGATCTGCGAACAGAGATTTCAATTAAGGAATTCTGTTGATTGAGGGGAAGGTGTTAGGCACCCCTCGGTCCCGTGGTTTGACCACGGTCGCCTGGTGGAGTGTATCAGCTATTTTGGCATCACGAATGTATAAACCATATAAAACACATGAACAAGCAACAAACACGTCAAACCACAATCCAAAACCAAAATAATAATGTTCAGTCCAATTATACAGTCCAAAAATAACGACATACGGAAAGGTAAAACCTATTCTATTCTAAGCTAGTCCTAAACTAAACTCCAACCCGCTGCCTCGGGCCTTTGTCACGAACGTCCTCCGGGTACAAAATATTTTGGGGCATTCCCCGGATAAAAATAATACAAGTACTTTGGGGCATTCCCGGGCCAAATGATACTAGTGATCCTAAAGCACATATAGTCAAAAACCATTCAATCACACAAATCAAATATTCCATCAATCCACAATCCCTAAATTCGCCTACCCGACCTATGTTGCCTATCAAGCTTTTGATTTTAAAATGATTCTATCAGATTCATGCTTAATCTGAATTAAATAAAATGACAATAGTCCAAAATTTAACTACATTCAACTTTTAACAACTTCTTATTCCCACCCCAAAATCTTTTTTCAACGACATGACTAAACCAATTCGATCATCAAATCCCTTTACAACATTCAAAACCCACATCAAACATATACGTCCAACAGAGATTCAACATTTCATGCACATGAGTAATTCATACTCGCAACAACAATTAATACGACTAAAATATCAAAACCCAAATCGTAAAATCACAACAAAACCACATTCGAAATAATGAAAAGATAAAGTTAAGGAATGGACCATCCGATATCGAATTTTTTATGACAATAAGAGTCGAAAGAAATTCAAATCCAAAAACTCAAATAGAAAACCTCAACAACGATGAAACCCCAACTCGATATCGATAAATAGTAACCCAAAACTGCCTCAATAGATTTTACTTTCGTCGATAATAAAGAAAATCCAAACTTAAAATTTTGAATAGAACCTCGACAGCGACGAATCCGACCCGAATAGCGAAACGACGACCCAAAATTGATCACAACATTCCGATTAAGACCCAAACAGTATCCAAATTTTGAGAAAACAGTACGAAAACCAACGAGTCCCAAAATCCCCCGGAATCCAATAGAGAACTGAAACTAATTAAAACCGATCTCCGATGAACGGACAACGACAAAGACAACCAAAATAGTGGACGCCGACCAGATTTCGTCCAAATATCAAAGGAAAATAAGAAGGTTTTTGGCGATTTTGAGATGGTATCGATCAAACAACGAGAAGGAAAACCAATCGGCGAGCTTGAGGTCGATTCCGGTGAAAGTGTCATCGAAAAAAGCTCGATAAGATCGAACTTCTTCCAATTTCACTATTTCTGGCCGAAAATCTCAAGCTCATTCCATTTTTCTCGACCCCTTCCTCACTGATATCCGTGTGTACGTGTTTCCCGATGGGAGAGAGTGCTTTCCGACGACCTGAATGTGTGCGCGCGAGATTCGTGAGGATCTGAAAGGGGTGAGTGTATGCGTGTGGATCGTGAATATGGTGGAGAAGAGAATGGTGCCTCTCTTCTTGTAAGGTGAGCGTCTCTTTTTTTTTCTCTTTGTCCTTTGAATCTGTTTTTTTTTTTCCAAAAAAATGGAAAATATGGAGTGTATATGCTCTTTTCTTTGTGTCAAAGATATGTGGGGGAGGGGTGGTAAGGTGGGGTAGGGGTAGGAGGGGTAGGCGTTAGGATGTGTTGTCAATTTTTAGTTGGGTGGGTTGTTAGAATATTATGATAAGACAAGGTTTGTTATTTTTTGTATTTTGTGAGGGTATAATAACATGGATGAGGGTACACAGTAGGATAAGGTAAAATTGGGTAAATTAATCTCTCGGAGGGACAAAATTACGTGTCTACATCTATTTATAGGAAAAATTACTCCTAGTTTCTCTCTAAAAGATAGATATTTCATATCAGATGTCAAATAGATCTTATCTATATTCTTGATAGACATTCAATATAATGTCAATACATTTATAACAATCTTTTTATAATAACTGATATGATATTTAATTTGAATTCAAAGGAATTTGAGATAGAATGAAGTTTTATCTTACAATAATAGGTAATGTTAAACTTCTTTCTCTTCTTTTATTATTAACCATTAGCTTTATTTACTGTAGTTTCATGTTTTTCATTGTTTAATTTATTTATTTTTTAGTTTAACATTTTTATTTTTATACATAGATTAGTGATAACATATTGCGGGCTATTTTTTCTACTATATCCATCTCGAAATTAAAGTAAGTAAATATTTATTTTGATATTGAATTTCAATTTTAAATATAGTCGAATTGGAATAAAGTTCTTTCTTAACCTCTCTTATATATACTCCTCTATTGATATATAATTTTAAGTTCCCCACCCATCCACTCCCACTCACTCCTTTTTTTGTTATTGATCGTTATATTCTTCATATTATTCACTTTTTAGATTTTTTTTTTTTGCTTAACTTTTTACTATTATTATCGAAAATAACTTCTCTACTTCTTTGGAGGTAACGGTATGGATTGCGTACATTTTACTCCCCCCTCCGGACCCCACTTTGTGGGAATAGACTGGATTTGTTGTTGTTGTTTACTATTATATTTAACAAGTTAATTTTTATCTACAATATCCAAGTCTAGATTCAAGTAAATGATATTTTTTAATTTAATTTTGTTCGTTTGATTTTTGCTAAATATAAATAAATTTAAATACATAAAAAAGATCAACTTTTATTGATAATTTTTGTCATGTTGACGTTTATTGAGAAATTAAGATTTTTTTCTTCTATAATTTGATGCAAATTTAATATTTTTTAATTAAAATTAATAATTTAGAATTGTATATTTTTTTAAAAGTTAAGTAAATATATCCACTAGGTAAGAAAATATGCCTAATTGATACAAAGAATAAGAATTTTTAAACTAAAAATTCATAAAAGAGAAGAATCATTAAGAAAAAGCGTGCTAACATATAAATTGAATTAACTGGTGGTGGTGGGGCAGAGGTGGTGGAGGAGGGTGGGTGTGTCATTTGGAGGAGGAGGGTGAATTTTAGAGATCTTAATTAAATTAATTTAGAAAATATAGCAAAAAGTATAAATAAAATAATTAAAAGATATTAATAATAAAATCAAACAATGAAAAATTGCAAATAGTAGAACGGACTTTAAAATTTTTAAATAAAATAACAAATCGTATGTGCTTAATTTTTGAATTGAGAGTGATGAAATTTAAAATATGAAATTAGAAATTTTGATAATTGACACAATTAAATACTAAGTGTTTGAATTGGAATTCGAAATTAAACCTTTTAAGAAGAGTGTAGTTAGATGTTGAGGTTCAATTGACAGGGGAAAAAAAATAAATTTTGAAATGGAAGGAAAATATTATAATTACATGTTTTAATTGATTAATATAAAGGTAAACGTCCACTGAC
>NW_025864974.1:0-2435 GCF_002878395.1 Capsicum annuum
GAAATTTTTCTTTAGGGTCCAAAAAGAGAAGTTGGAAAATTAGGGTTTAGAAAACTATGGGTTCAAACATTTTATGAGAAAGAAAAGAAGAAGGGAAAAACTTATGAGCGAAGATTCAATCATTTTTAGTGGAAATTTTGTTTCTGAATGTTGGTTTGCCTAATCAAAATTCCAAAGATGACTACGACGCTTCTCCGGTGGTGGTGAAATTTGACGTCAACTCGTAGTTCCATTTTGCTGCTCCAAAAGACGTAAACACCTCTTTCCGCTTTTAACTTTTGTCGTTGTTTTCTTCTTCTTCTTCATCTCTTTCTTCAAGATTTCGTTATAATAATATCGTTGTTTGCTAGGAACTGATTGTTGTTAGGATCTTTGATAATCCATAGGACTCTATGATGAATATGTTGACGTGTTCTTCTTCTTTGCGTTTTGGTTTATGTTGTTTTTTAGGGGTCGTTGAATATCATCTCGTTATAAATTAGTTGTTGGTTTTTTTTTAGGCTATGTTGGTTTCTTTTTGTCTGCTATTTGGTTCGATGTTGTCACCATCCAAGAGTCCCTACTTGAACCTTTCTTCTGCTTGCTAAGCCTGTATTGCTATCCTTATTGTGTTAGGTCTTCTTTTTCTGTCTTGAGATGAATAATTTGCTTGGTTGAAATCTTTTTTGTATCCATGATCGTTCCTCGGGATAAGTAGTTAAATACTATAATTTAGAACCGGCTGTGTTTGGCACTTAAACAAGTTCATGCTGAATATGAAATTGACAGAAGGTTTATTTACTAGTTGTTGTTCCTTTTTTTTTCTATTTATTGTCTGCATCGCCCCTTATATTTCTCCTCTCTAAGATCTGTGATACGGATTATGACTCGTTAAAGTCAATATAGTAAAATAGCTTTGACTCTTAATAACCCAAGGAATTTATGGCGTGAACCCATGTGTTATTTCGATTGTACCCCTGGATTGAGCTTCGAAAAATATTTGCTCATTTGGAAAGTTTTTCCTTTATCGTTGAATCTATTTATTTGTCCTTATGATATAGAGGGAGTTCTTTTTTTTCATGCCATTATATTCAAGTATGCCAAATAGCATCAATTAGCTTTTTCTTTTTATTTTAGTATAGTTCCCTAGAGTTTACCGCGATTTTGCTTGCTGTCTATTTTCTTGTGTTAAATTTTTGTAGCTAAGTGGAAAATGTGCAAAGGGATCTTTCAACATTACGTTGATTTAGTCTTTGTTACCACTCGGATTCCAAAGGGTATCATTGGAACTCATCTCACTTTTTGGGCTTTGCCTTGACCTTTAATCTGCTTTTGGCTATAAATTTTCCACGGGAGATGAAATATTCAATTATTGGAATAGTTGCTTCTTCCCTTGAGCTGCTATCTAAATGTTCTGCTTTTGATACTTTTGTTTAAACGTTTCCTTGCTAAAGTTTCCCCACCTGGACCCTTTCTCATCTAGTTTAAATGTTAATAGTAATTTGTCATCCCGTCCAGCGGATTCACTTAAAGCATGGCCAAGAATGATTAATCTGATAATTGTGAAAAGCTTTTCCTAGAATTTTGTCTCACAATATGCTAGCAAATGGTGTAAGATCATCTTATTTCAGAAAATATGCATGCCTACAAGCGGATCGTCTTTTTTTTATATTTATTTATTCAAATTTTTGTTATTTTGGATTTCTTGATTCGTCTCCTGTATCTTTTTTTACATTAATAGTAGTGCTTCTGCACTTATTTCTGTATTTCGTTTAGCATCAAAAATAATTTTTGTGCATTTTATTCGTTACATTTTGCTTAGCATCAATATTTGTTTAACATTAATATTGTATCCTATACAGTGTAACATTAATGGTAGTTCCTTCAATTTGCTTTCGTATTTATCTTTATTTCACATATATTAATTTTCTTTTTCTTTGCTTTGCATGTGGATACATTTGAGTCTTAAATGGACTCTTCCCGCTTTTGGATTATCGATATGGGCCACTAAGGCCCATCCTTCTCAAGTCAATTTCGAAGCCCCAAAAAGGACAATCACCTTACATATGGACACAAAAGAAGAGGACGAAAGAGGAAGAAATAGGTTAAAATCCATCTTTGAAGCGGCTAAGAGACTCAAAAGTCTCATTTGTTATTTTACTTAATTATTGTTGTCTTTATTTATTTTATTTCATGATTTATTCATTCATTCATTTATTTGGGGGCTTTGAAGCCAAAGTTGTAAATTTAATACAGGTGGGGCAAGGCTCAAGCCAAAGGCTCAAAAAACTAGACTAGGACAGGGTTTTTTGGTTTGGGCCAATGGCCTAAATCCTTTACTTCCTCCCCTCCCCCCTATTCATTATGTTTTTTTTATGTGCTTTGCGAACCTAGTTAAATCCTTAGTTTAGTCGCTAAAAAACTAGTTTTGCATAAACACCAAAATATTTTCAAAA
>NW_025864975.1:0-3179 GCF_002878395.1 Capsicum annuum
TTAATCTGAAAGCTTATGAAAATAAATGAAGACGTAGAATGCAAATAGCGTAGACTCATCTTCAACTCCTAAATTGGATTTTATGAAATCAAGATTAATGTTTCTGAGCACCTCATCTGAAAATGAGAATTGAGAATCTGATATATGTGATTTGTCGATATTATCATCAACCAATTTTGTGTTTTACAAATCATGTTAATACAAATTAAAAAACAACACCAGATGTCTTTAACTAAAAAACATCATAGATATATTCAGCATACTGGTGATTCACATATATCTCTTGCTTCATGCTGATCAATATCAGTTTTATCCTTTCATAAACGATAAAGTCAAGCATATTAAAATATTATTATTCTACTTTATAAAAAGCATGAGAAAAATAAAATGAACTATTTACCAGAACATCATCTTTATCCTCATTATACACATCCATCAAACTAGCGCTTTGATTCCCGTTGATTTCTTCAATAACCTGTAGCGCATATATAATTCTTATATGTAAACATAAATTCACATTGTATGAATAAAATACATATGATTGTAAACAATTAACTTATCAACGTGTCTTTAGAATTCTTATAAAGATCATGCACAAAATTTGGACTGAATTCATGGTATGGTGTAGTCCCGACAGCTTCACCCATGGGTGGATTGTCAACTTCTGTAAGTTCAAAAAATATTAAAAAATATCAAGAACAATATTAAACTAACTATTTATAATTGCCCAGCATATGTATATATGATTATACATATCATGATTTGGAAAAATACATAATACAAATATAAAAATACAGTATATATTGCACATTCTTTATTCAAACACAACTGTATAAGCAGAATATGTATTTAACACATCATGTGTTATACATACTACCAACTGTTTATTCATATGTATATATAAATATACATATTAGCATTAAAATGCATATTACCAACTGTATATTCATATGTATATACTATTTAAAAAAATACATAATACAACTGTATATTCATATGTATATATGAATATACATATTAGTATTTAGAAAAAAATACCTATAATCCATAAAAAGAAGACACTATTTTTTATATGTATATCATAAATCATACAATACATATGTTGTATATGTATTCAACATTCAAAATATTTTTTAAAATTATTGTACCTTGATCTAACTTATAGCATTCATTATCGCATCACACCTTGTTGATACTAGGCCACGGATGAATTTCATCTCTTGAAGAACCTGCTTCAAAATAAATAAATTATATATGAAAACAAAGCAATTCAAAACTTAAAAACAAATTATCTCATTGTGAAACTTGTGAAACACTTTCTTTGAAATAAAATCATCTTCAACTCCAAAACTACACAAAAACGAATCAGGTGACTCAATCGGAATAGATTTCTTGTTTGCTGATCGGTTTATGTCCTTCCTCTTTGAAGCTACTTTCTCTTTTTGTTGAATCAACGTAAAAATTGAAGTCCTGACAGAAAGCTTCTTTGCAGCACGAGGTGGAGAGGTCCTTTTTGGTGTCTGTTCATCCAAACCTTTATGTTGTTGCTTCAACTTTTTCTTGACAGGTGAAGATGATGAATCACCATGATGTTTTTTTTGGGTGATTGAATATTTTTTTGAATGTGGCGGATCCTGAAAATCATTATTCGAATTAACCTCATCATCTTTGTGACTTACACCTGCAGAAACAACCTTCTTGGATATTTGAAAGCATGAAATCTCCTTTCGTATTGGCTCAATATTCTTAAAACAAACCTATAATTATATTGCATCCTCATCAAAATTTATTTTTAGATGGTAACACCAATGACAGTTGAAACATAAATCACTTACATTAGAAAACATTTAACCTTTACATACATGCCTAATCATTGACAAATATATATTGTATATAAACATATGCATAAACATTAAACGCATTTACAAATAATAACATTAAGAACAAAAGACATAAAGGTAACTGACCTTGACATCTGCTTCATTAAACATGCTTTCCATAAGAGATTCGTATCGTGGACGGGGAGCATTTGTTTTCCAATTCAAAAGACGTAGAATTTGATTGTCCACCCTTGAAGCAACATTACGAGGAACAATGGAGCAACACTCGTACAACCAAATTTGAATGGCCAGAGGTATTTCATATAGCATATAAAACTTGTCTTTCGGTTTCAACTTTTTATTCAAGCTCTTTGCTAATTCCTCAAATGCAAGAGACCCCCAAGGATAATCACTGTAGCGACCACTCTCAACTAAATAAAAATGTAGCTGTGGAATAACTACAGTATCAACAGCAAAAAAAAAAAAATGCATGAATAAAATAGAGATTAGCAAACTTCACGGCATCTTCATCATTGTCTTTTCCCCATATTTTTACAGAAAAAGCAGCAAATAATTTTCTTTTTTGAAAATACTTGGCACCACCAAAATAGTCCTTAAGTCTATTCGAAAGATCCTCATCAAACACAAAATCGTCCTTGTTTGAAACACAATTCAAATCAGTAACCACAACAAACTCTCTAGGACTGAAATGAAGATTTGTGCCCTTCGCACGAATTACTATGACATTTGCAGTGCTTTCCTTAGTCTCAAGCGACATAATACATCTTCCAAACTGCGCTTGAACTACAGAACTCTTTTTCTTCATGAAGACAACAAATATTCTATTATTACAAAAGATATTATACTGATTCTTCGTTAAAGTTGACTTAATGCGATGTTCAGTGTCATTGACAGTATGACATCCTATATGTGGAGCAAATTTTGGCAATACTCTTGCCATGTATATCTGATCACGCAAAATCTATACACCACAAAATACAATTATATATCAAAACAGTGACATATATGTATTTATGAAATACAGCTTAAAGTTACATTATTCTTAAATTAAATCTAAAAAAGAAAAAGTCATATTTATTTTATTTATACATAACTATGTCGAAAAATCATTCAAATTAACAAGAAGAAATACATGACTTTGTCTAAATCAAATTAATAAAAAATACAACTTGACATCAAACTCAAACATTAACAGTAAACAAAATAAAAAAATATCTATATTTTACATGTCAAAAGAGTGAGAATTATGTATTTACAGAATACAACTAATTACAATAAACATATAGATATGTATTTTATGAATACAACAAGTATATACAAATTATAAATTTCACAAAA
>NW_025864976.1:0-2400 GCF_002878395.1 Capsicum annuum
CAAGAGTTTCCTTGACCGGTTCACATTCAATATTGAAATATTCCCTGATCGGTATTCACTAAATCGGATTAAACAAAAAAGCATTGAGAGTTTTCGAGATTATGTTTTTCGTTGGAGGAAAAAAGCTGCCAAAGTGCAGCCTCTCATGTTCGAGGAGGAAATGGTATCTGTGTTCTCTCGCGCTCAAGAAGGATAATATTATACTAGGATGGTGTCCGCTATCAGAGCGACCTTTGCAGATTTGGTAAAAATAGGAGAATCATTAAGGGAAGATATTCAGACAGGAAAAATTGCCAAAACCATAACATCATCTGGAACTGCCATGTTTTCTAAGAAGAAGAAGGAAGAGGTAGGTAGGGTGTCTGCCAATTCTGTTACAAAATTGAAATAGCGGTTCAATTCTAGAAATATTTTATCTTCCCCACCATCACCTAACCTTCCGCACGCATTCTACGTCCACCCTCAATACCAAACTCCACTCCCAAATATCCCACCATCATACCAATCTCCACAGCCAAATGTCTTTCCCCAATACCCAGTTCTACCTCCAAATTATCAGTCTTATTTCCAAACTACTCTCCCAAATAGCCGAACAAATTTCCAAATACCTTCAAATTACCACCAAGTACCCCCTCCTACAAACTTAAGCTCGTATAACCCCCAGCGTCCAAACCACGAAAAGAAACCTCCCCAAAACTTCATCCCACTAGCTGAAAGTCATACCCAATTGTTTGAAAGATTGAAGAATGCTGGTTATTTGTAACCAGTACAGCCAAAGCCTATCAATCCTAGCTCCCAATTTTATCACCCTAATCAAAATTGTGCCTATCATTCAGGGGCAGCAGGGCATAGTATCGAGGACTGTCTTATCTTGAAACACAGAGTCCAAGATCTAATTGATCAAAAGGTCATCACGTTTCATGCACCTACTCCAAATGTTAGCAGTAATCCACTACCCAACCATAGGGTATCTACAGTTAACATGATCGAAATAGAAGGCGAATGGGCATCTGGCAAGACCATTACTCAGGTGAACTCCGAAAAATGCAAAAGGACGAAAAAGGTAGGAAAGATAGAGAAAGTTGTAGTTGCCTTAAGTATCAACAAGAAATCCCCATTTATAGTGATGATTGCACCGACTCAAGTGTACGCTCCCCCTCCAAAGAAGGAATTTATTATGCAAACCACCGCTGCCCAGGGGATGACGCGATCAGGACGATGTTACATCCTTGAGAAATTGACCAATAAGAAAGATTCACAGAAAAGGCCAATCATTGAAGGAGAGGCTGAGGAATTTTGGAGGCGTGTGTAACCCAAGGATTACTCAATTGTCAAACACTTGGAGAAAACGCCAGCCCAAATCTCTATCTTGGCACTATTATTGAGCTCGGAACACCACCGACAGGCTCTGTCGAAGGTCTTAGAGGAAGCATATGTTCCCGTAGGAATGAGTATTGAGAATTTGGCTGTAATGATAGGAAATATTGTGGGGAACCATCACATATCATTCAGTGAATAAGAGTTGTCATTTGAAGGAACAATGCACAACAAAGCCATGCATGTCACCATCATTTATCGAGATTATGCAATTAATCAGGTATTAATAGACGATGGATCTGGTGTGAATATTTGTCCCCTCTCTACGCTGGTCCAAATGGGCTATGATCTGGGGAAAATTCATCAAAGCCACATAAATGTGAGAGAACTCGATGGAGGGTAGAGAGATACCATAGGGGAGATTGATTTGCACATCCAAATGGGGCCTGCTGAGTTTACGACTAAGTTTCATGTTATGGATATCCATCCTATTTATAACCTGCTTTTGGGAAAACCATGGATACATGGGGCAAAGGCAATTTTATCACCCCTTCATCAATTATTGAAGTTCATTTGGAAAGATCATGAAGTAGTCATCCAAGGAGAAGAAAGTCGAGTGGACCATCCCAATGGTTATGTGCCGGTGATTGAAGATATTCCAAAAGGTAGCAGTTTCTATACAGTGGAAATTGTAAATACTGCAAAAAGAGATTCGACACCCAAAATATCAATGCCTTCTATCTACAAAATGATTTCAATTATGATGTTAAGAAATGGGTTCGAACCTGGTCGAGACTTGGGCAAGAATTTATAAGGAATTATCGAGCCTATTATGATCCCAGAGATAAGCTCTAAGCATGGGTTAGGGTATCAGCCTACCAGAAGAGATAGGGTTGGGGATGAGCCAAAAAAGAGTCTGTTTAGGTCCTTGCCACTCCTGTTCTAGTCATTTTCCATACGAGATATGTCAGATGATGATGGTCTTGGGGATGGGATAGGAGATTTGTTTGAAGGATGCAATGCTGTACCAAAAGATCTCCCAGAGTCCAGCGGGGTGAAACAGATTGCGCCAGGGGAGGGTTT
>NW_025864977.1:0-1286 GCF_002878395.1 Capsicum annuum
GAATAATTCTACTATAAAGTAACTAATATGAATTTATTTTATCATATCATGATTGTTGGGAATTATGAAATTAGCTATTCATAATCATAAATAGATATACCTGTTCGGGTAGCTTTGATATTTCTGAGTTTTGTTACTCCATAGCTTTTTCCATTTGAAATATGTTTATCTAATTAACTGAGTAAAATATTTTTTGTGGAGTGGAGAGAGGAAAGTTGCTTCAACGCATGAAGGCTTGCCTTTGCAATGCCTTCTGCCTTTGATATATATAGAATGAAAAAGTAAGTTTTACAATCACGTGTTTCTAAAACTGAAAACTAAAGAAAGAAAAAAAGTCAACAAAAGTGGCCTTATGGCCTAACCTACTCTAAAGAAAAGTCTTAAATGTAAGAAAAGTAATAATTGCTTTACATTATTGTATCGTAAGAAAAATTTGTACAATAAGTCCAAATATCTTCCGTTGTCGTATCTGCTCCATTATTGCTCTTTATCTTATCTTTCCAGCTGGCATTTTGTCTTCTTGATTTTTATTCTAGATGTACCTTTGGAATAATATTATCTTCTCCATTGCACCTCGAACATTGGTGGTCTGGATATTTATGTCCAATTATTTTACAGTATCTTGTTAGTAGTCCGTCTGAAATAAATCCTTTTTTGATTGCTTTTGCGGTAGATTGTTTTTCTGGGTTGAGTAACGTCATTATCCATTGTCTTACGTCTTCCATATCTGCTTGTCGTAGCTCTTTTGAATTTGAGTAAATCATTTGATGATCTCTTGAATAGTAGCTCCATATTGGGTTTCCGTTAGTATAATTATTTGCTAATTCTTGAATGATCGTAGCTAGTCCAATAAGTCGTTTATTTGCATAAAAATCTGGTATCTCAATTCTGGGTATCTCCGGTTTTTGTGTAATATCTTCTGGTATAATCATATCTCTTGTTAGTCCTATCTTTACAACTTGTATAACTGGGTTTATTTCATCATATAATATCTCTGCTGGTGCAGTATAACACTTTATATAAAATAAATTTTCTTTTGTTATTCTTTTGTAGGTAGTGAATATCTTGTATAATTCTTCCATAGATGTTAGCTTTTCTCCGTCTTGGGTATATATGGTATTTAGTAGTCCATAGTCAAAACAGGTTTTAACTAGGCTTGGGTTAGTTTTGGGTAGTGCTATTAGTTTATTGTATCCTTGTAATTTTTGGGTTATATAATTGGTATTTGGTTCTTTGATGTCTGTAGCTCTGGGTTATGGTTTAGAAAGGTTTGTACTCTGTATATA
>NW_025864978.1:0-1271 GCF_002878395.1 Capsicum annuum
TTCAAGATGACACTTGTCTTAATATTTATGCTAACTTCTTTGCTTTATTATATATATAGATAGATAGATATGAAACAAATATGAAATTAATATAAATTATTTAAATAGTCTATAAAATAGTTTTTGTTGTAAGATGCTAGTTCTTAAAATGCCACTTGGCATAATTATAGCCTAGACTATTCTCCTTCATTATATACTAGTGTGCCCGAGCCTGTTCTGTGCACGGGCGAAGATATATTTGCAGGTAATACAGTTATGTTTCATAATATGTTGTTCACCAACCTACAAATATATTTAACAAGAATGAAAGAGAGTGTAATATAAGTAGTGAAAGAGTGTAATATAAGTAGTGAAAAAATAGTATAGTATAAATTATATTGAAGCTATATTATAACTATTGAAAGAGATAATATGAAAGCAATGTGTTGGCAACATTTTTTTTTGTTTTCATTGGTGTCGATGGGTCAATTTTTTGTTTCATCTCGAGCAAATTCTGGCGTTCACTTTGTTGTTCGGCCTGTTCAACAGAAGAAGTGAAATCTTTTTTTTGCTTCTTGTTTCCTTCTTTGATATGGAATGTGGATGGTGCAGGAAGAGCGGGCATGATGTTTGCTTTTTCAGTATAGGATAAAATATCGACTTTTCCAGAGATTGTATGATCAGTGCGGGAAACTACTTTTTTCACTTGAATTCTGAACAGATTTTGATTCTGTCTCATTTCAGCATGTTGTATTAATTGGGAGTCATTCTGTGGAAAAAGAGATTTAATTTTTATGTTTGTTGAACAATATCGATGTGTGTCTAGAAATCCTAAAAAGTAAAAAGTTTTATTTTTTTAAAAAGTAAAAGTAGAAAGTAAATATGTGGAAACAATAGTATTTTTCAAATTCTATCTATTAAACTGAAAAAGAGGAATCCAATGTCAAATTGGATTATTTCAATTATTTGGTCGATCCATCTAGAAGTCCGCAAAGTTTGAAATCAAAGTTAAAATCTCAAATTCCTTAATGTTCAGAAATTACTCTAGAAATTCTTACAAAACCGGCAACGGGGAGGCCACTGAGTTTCATAAGGATTTTTCCACTCTTCCTTAAAATTCAAATTTCAGGTAAAAAGTAAGTAGACATGACACGTGTGAAAATAAAATAGTTGTAAGGCAAAAAGTAAGTGAATAGTTTTTTTTTTTTTTCAGAGTAATAGTAGAAAGTAAATATGTGGAGATAGTAATGTTTTTCAGATTCTATCTATTAAACTGAAAAAAGAAGAATCAA
>NW_025864979.1:0-9350 GCF_002878395.1 Capsicum annuum
CTGATCATAGGCTTAAAATCTGAAGTAATATTATGTAAATCATGCAAAGATATGAGAAAATCGCGAATGATATAATATAGTCATAAGAAATCATAAATAATTATGACAACATGCTCATGAATGAAAAATATATCATTGAGAACTGAATTTAAGTTTGGAATCCTCATTGGATAAAACCCCTAGTTCATGGAAATCATAGAATTCATAAATGAAAAACCATAATTTAGGCATGAGGATGAAAAGTGATCCTCATTGAAGAACCACATATCTTATTACTTTTGATTCTTGAACTAACATTTGGAGGATTTGAACTTGAAGAAGAAAAACCCTAATTTTGCCTTGGGAGAGGAAAAATTGCCTTTTTCTTTGTTTTCTCTCCATACGTTGACTGAATTTTGAGTTAATGGGAAATCTAGGGAGGTATAGACTTATTTTCCAGCCTTATGATAGAATTAACAACGTAGTTTTTGTGTTAAAAGAGTGGGACAAGATCAAAAAATCCTTTTGGAAATGTTTAACAGTGTAGAACAGTCCCAACTGATGATTCGGGCGACAAACCATCAATACCATGACCAAACATTACTCAAATCATTACAATGACTAAATTTTAGTCTTACTATGCAAGCTTGATGGATTGACCTGACGGGCCATTGTCGGTGTGATGGCTTGTTATCCAAGCCATCACACTCTGGTAGACAGACACCCATTGGTAAATTGAGCATAATTTTTTACTTTAATATTGGATGAAGGCAAAACATAATGAATTTGAAATATAATTCTAATAACAATATTTTTTTGAGTCTTTATCTCAAATACTTCAAAATCTAAGAGTTATGCTCAATTAAAGTTGACAGCAACAATATACTGAATGAGAAGTCAATTGGTAAGAGAGGTTTTGACTTAGCTATGAGATATAAGTTACTTGTGGCCTTAATAATTATCTAAATCACTTATCATACTATTAAAACATTATGTTTGATTCTATATGTACTTGAAGCATGGTTCTAATCTTAGTTTGGATTTTTGGGGTTTTACAATAACTCCCATTTAGGATCATTTGTTCTCAAATAAAGACTAACTTGGTTGAAAGGATGGGGAAAGAGTTGTAATCCTTAATATTGAATTCTATGATATAAATGTTGACCAGGTGACTAAATATCCAACTAAAACTTGGTTTGGTCAAAAAAAGAGGGAACTTATAAGTACTGTCTGACTGACTTTTTAAGTCGGATAACTAACACGATACTAATTTCAGAATTTGGATACAGTTATGGTTGGGATTTACTTAAAGTGGTCATAAATACTCAATTAGTTCTACACATAGAATGAATGAAAATAAAAAACCTCATGGGATAGGCATATACATGAAACATATGATAGACAGACTTGACAAAAAAATGAGAAACTACAGGAACTTGTTCATCTAATTGCTGAACTACTTTGCTATATATACAAAATGACTCACACTGAGAGTCTTATAACTCAACTAAAGTATTCTTGGATGATGTTATATGGTTTCATAGCACTTTCAATGCTTAAAATAATGAAAATATATAAGTTACTTAGGTCTTTTTGTTAAATATGATATGTTTTGTGTTGTGTTTTGCAGGAAACTAGGTTATGGAGCTAAACAGAAGAAAACATGTGAAAATTGAAGTTTTTTGACTACCTACGAGGTTACCTACTCCCCGTAGGTACTACCTACGTGGAGTAGGTGTCAAAATATGTGCCAAAAAGTTAAAGTTCAGAGATTCAGAAGATGAAATTTTTCCCTGTCACCTGCGTTGGACTACCTAAGGGCCGTAGGTAGTACCTACTTCCCATAGGTGTAAGAACCCATGGAGTTCCTGAGAGATTTTATAGTATTTTGGACACTGGTACCTACATGGGACCACCTACGACCCGTAGGTGGCCATTAACTTTGATTTTTTCTCTTTTGTTTAGGAATTGTTTCCTAGGATTTTCATGTACTTTATAAATACCCTTTTGAAAGTTTTAGTTAGTTTTACGCACACTTATTACTTACAAACATATATTTGATTTTGAAATTCGATTTTGATTAACGGATTACTTTGTTCTTGATTTTTGTTGATTACTCAATTTAAGACTATGTTTTATTCATCAATATTGCAATATTGATTCTATATTTCTTCATCAAATCCATGGATTGTTTTGCAATAATGAGCAATTAAACCACTTATCTAGAGTTGTGGAAACCCAGGCGGATTAACAAAGTAGGGGAAGTGCAACATTATCTTGAACCAATTGTAATAATCTTTAGTTTAATAGATTTCTTAGCAGTTGAAAATGTTAAGATCCTGCCTATATTCACTACTTGCTTCACAAGAGAGGTAAAAAGTAGGAAAAGAAGATCACAACAGTAATTTAGAGTTAATTATTGATATAAGTTAATCATCTTCATCTACTTAAGATAATTATATTTATCTAATTAACTAGAAACTTAAAAGGTAATAGTTAATTGGGGATCTAGGATAAGGGTTAGTAAAATTACACTGTGAGACTCAAACGGTAAAGTGTGAGATTCACTAAAGCATTCATAAGATGGCTAGTGATATATAACTTATTATATTCTACATGCAAGATATTGGGTTGGTTCAATAGAGCACAATAAACCTATGGAGTTGAGCAACCAGGGCAAACATAGTCCTAGTGTTCATTTCAAATTGATCATAGCTAATATATTCCATATCTTGTTACTTTTCACTATTCACATCAAAATCCCTTCCCCCCCCAATTTACTTTCTGTACTGCCCGGTAATTTCAATAGTCTAGAGAGATAGCTCCACATATTCCCTGTGGATTTGAGCCCAATCTGAGTTCGTAAACAACCTAGATTTTTGGTTCCTAAAAATTTCTTAATCTTTGAGTTATTGTCCTCACTATGACTCACCCTACGAGTCGTAGGGTATTATTGTAGGTTTTAGTGACGCCATCGTAACCTGACATGTATGTTGGCCTAGAGTTTCTGTCTTGACTATGGCTTGGACTTTACAAGTCATAGGGCCTCATAATGAGTTATAGTGTGTGAATCGTAAGGAAACTAGTGTACTAACCTAAAGTTCCTGTTGTGACTGCGACTAGTATGTTACGAGTTATAAGGACTAGAAGTCATATGGTGTGACTCGTAACCATACTAATGTAGGGTGAACCTGGACACTGTCCAGACTATGAATAGATTAAATAAGTCATAGGGTGACCCTACGAGCTGTGAGGTCACCCGTAGTGACTGAGCATTAATTTTCAGTCTTTTAATTGAGGACATCCTGGTAATTTCCCTCCTACCACACTTAGCCCTCATGACTTAAAACCCTCTTTAAGTATTCATTATCATACTATTCATAATAAAAATACTCTCTCAAACTCTCTAAATTCTCTCAAGTAAAATACTTAGCGTTTCCAAGAAGTTGATCAATTAGAGCTCCCAAGGCAAATTCTCTCCATAACTTTTGATATTTTAATCATGTTACTCTTACCCAACTCTTATTTTATAAAAAGCATGTGTTTTACATGGTTTAATTGTATGCTTTTGAATGTGGGTTTTGATATAGTTGAGGGTTTTGGAAGGATCGGTTCATGAATTATTTTCTCATGGGTTTTATGAATTGTTCATGCTTTGAGATTGATGTTGTGAACTAATAGGGTGCATGGGTATGGTAATTTGAATGGGGGTCATGGTATTCTCCCAAATTGATGTTTTGTTCTTGGAATTTGTTTTGAATAATTGGCTTCCCTCAACCCACTTGTGTAAATAATTTTGAATTGTGGAATTGTCACTTTGTTTGACTTAGTCACCTATGTTATTGCATTATATAAATGGTTAAACAATGAAAATTTATTTATTAGACCTTGTTGGCTATGTTTTGATTTAATAAACAAAGAGGGTCGAGATATTTCTCCAATTTGAATTAATAAACTAAAAGGGGTCGAGGAATTGCCCTAAGCTAATATGATTGTTATGGCATAAAGATAAGCTTGCAACTGTAAGGGTATGGCAACACCCATGGTTTGCCTTAGTGGTTGGTTCCTTGGTTAACAAATGGCTTATGTGAAACTTGCTTTAAATTGGGATTAATGGGATTTATGTAGCAAAGACGTAAAGGTGTTATTCTCATTACTCGAAAACAAAAGAAAACTTTAAACAATACTTTCAAACTCATGCATGTATCTCATGGAGAGTAAAACTTCTTTAATGCTCAAGAACTTAGAAGTCTTTTAAACATAAGACACTTGGAACTCAGAATTCTATAACTCTTACTAGTAGAGAAAACTACTTTCTTCTTGGGAAAATTTTAATTCAAGAATTTTTGAAAATCTTACTATTAGGGAAAATCACTTATCTCAAAGCTTCTATCTCAAGGGAAAATACTTTACGGAGGTTCTCTTAACCGACATAAACCATGCAAGCAACATGTAGTCCAACATCTTGTACTCTAAAGGAAGAAACCTCATGTTGGGGAGAGGCACCATACCCTTGCCAGGGAGTATAACCTCAACTCAGTGATCACTTATCTCTGCCTCGGGCCCATAAATCACAATCCTACTATGGCACGTAGTTCTGGGGTATGAAACCGTAGTAAATTACCCAACTCGGTGTTAAATACTACTCTCCTTATTTAGCAACGCTCATCTCATGGAAATCCACTTTAAAAAATAATATCGTGGTTCATAAAGAACCCAACTATAAAATTTGTAATGTCAAGTAGTAAAGTGGATTTCAAGGCTACTATGACCATTAAGGTCAAAACATTCTCAATAATCTCAAAGTACTTAAATCATGGGTGCTTATAGCACAAAAGTTCAGGAAATTACAAATCTCAAGTAGGGCTTACTGACCCATAATCAAATATCAAGTTATGATTCATCAAAATGTATACTAGATATCATATGGACTCATAAATCATATAAAAATCTGAAATTTACAGAAATTTATCTCAAAATCTCAACGTACTCATATAGTTTAATTTATAGAGAACTACAATAATTAAATTCTCAAGGAATAACAACATAGGGTATAAACCCAGCTTCAGTTTCTTAAGAAAACATGTAAAATCATGCTATTTGACTTTCAATTCATAGGAAACATCAAAATCTTGCAACCAATATAAATGGGTGAAAAACCCTAATTCAATTTCATGTAAAATCTCATAAATTGTAGAAAACTTATAGTTTAAAATAAGTCTTTGGGAACAAGGGTGAAAGTATTACCCTTGTTCAAAACCCCGCATACCTTAGATTGTGTAATTGGATGTACAAACTTGTTTGAAACACTTCCTCTTACTCTTTGAGAGAGGGTTTTTGAAGCCTTGGACTTGGGGAACTCAAATCTCAACTCAATTTGTAGAATCTATGGTGAGTTCTTAAATTTCTTGGAGAAGGGTTTTGAATTTTCTCTTGAGGGAGAAACCCTAGCTCTTGGATATTTTGGGAGATAATGAGGCTATCTGCTTTATTTTTAATATATCAGGGTATTAAAAGGGAAAATACCCAAAAAATCCTTTTAAAAAAAACTTAAAAATACTAAACGGGATTTTTAATGGCTGGAGTAACGATCCGTCGCTAGTCTGATGGTCCGTCGGATCATCCATCGCACGTTGGTCAGAAAAAGCGCACATTGCTTTAGTTCCGACAGTCCTAGTGATGGTCCGTCGCTAGCTTGATGTTCCGGCGTATTGGCAATCACACTTGGGCTAGAAGAGAGAGTCACTTCCTTGGTTGCGATGGTCCGTCGTAAACTCAACGGACCGTCAACTAGTCCGTCGCACATGGGCGGTTCCGATGACTCTCAGTAAAATAGCCATAACTTCTCACCCTGATACTGGATTTATACAAAATTTGTATCGTTGAAAATCTAATTCAATTCTCTGCATGAAAAAATTCGACATTAGAGAAATTATACATGGTTTAAAATATTTCTCACTTGGGAAGTCAGCCCTTACTCTTCTTAAAGATGAAACTCAACTTAAAGAAAATCTAGGGTATTACATTAGTCTTTTTATAATGAATTTTCTTTATATATTTGAAGATTACATTTTATCCGGAATGTATCTTACAATCAAATTTCACTATTGGACCATGTTTATGTTTCTGAATGAGATTCAAAGGTCAAAAACATGTTTTAAAGATGGTTGGTGCTGGTTTCGGTACTAAACCTGCTATTGACCATTTGAACAACCTATAAAGTTCCCTTTTGGATGTTTTAGTACTACTTTTACAATTTAACGAAGACACTTTAGCTCCCAAAGTGCCGCTTTAGTAGCCAAAGTGATGCCTTTGCTTCCATCACTGAGGTTAGGTCCAAAACCAAGCCTGCTTCATATTTTTGACATTTTTAGAGCTTGGAAACTTCCATTTTGAGGACTTTTGAAGCGTTTGTATTGAATAATATTTTTCTATAAATTATAATTCAATTTTACCATTTCCCAAGAACTTCTATTTTATTTCTTGTGATTTCTATTCAAGTTGAGAATCAAAACCCCATTTTCACCATTTTTAGGGCTACGGAGCTTGGATTTTCACTATTCTAAAAGGACTTTTTAGATTTCTTCAATAGGTAAATCTCCTAATATTTATACCTATCATTTACCCTCAATGATATCCTAAACATAACTTTATATGCTTGATTTCAAAATTCATTTTGGGGGGTTTTTTATCGGTAAAGCTTGAAATTTTTTTTTATTTGAATCATGTTTTAAACTAGTTTTCTGATGGATTTTTAGCTATATACTCCTATGAGTATGGGAAATATATTTCTAAAATAAATTATATTATTTTACCCCTTTCATGTTTGAATTCATTTTTGGAGTCCGTTTTTAGACCTTTCTTTAATATAATCAACATGAATATCATTGATTTTATTTTGATGGTATATATCATATTTGATAATTTGGTTATGGTTTGAAATGATTTGAAGGATTTCATCTTCTGATTGGGGATTTAGGCAATATTTGGATTTGTAAATTTTCAGTTAAGGCAAGTCAAGATATACCTTGAGATTTTTCCAAAGTGTTTATGTGCTATTTGCTTAATTTTTGGTATGTCATAATTTTTTTAGCTTGTGGTGCCGCTTATATGACATGGCGGGCATCTCTACGGGTACCAAAGTTGTAATAATAGAATGTAGTTAGTTTATTGCCTTAGTTAGTTAGTATTGTTGGTTGTAGATAACCTAAGAATATATTTTAGTTAGTAACTTATGTTTGATTTATTATTATATTTCTACTGGGTCTTTAGAAGTTGTATAGCAGCCTTTATTATAATGATTGGGGTTTAGCAAACTTTAGGGGATAATTATGTTATTACTGAAAGAATAGAATGGTCGAGCCTTAGATAATGACTAGAGTATAAATGAGCTCAAATTATTTGTTGAGGCTTAATGTATGAGTGACCTTGGTTTGGGTAGTTTCACAATATTTTGTCATGGGTTTTTGTATTTATCCTATGTTGCCATATGGTTCTTATGTGAAATATTTATTGATTTGAGTAATTAATTAGGTTTGTATGCCCTGTATTGGCTTAATCATCTTTATTACTATTGTGAAATTGTGTGGGGCTTATATTGTTGTGGTTGGTGACTTCAGATGATATTTATTGTGTGTTTCCCATGATGGTTCTCGATATCACTTTGGTTTAGGGTCTTTTATTGATGATGCTTGCTGAGTACACGTAGATTTTTGTACTCACCCTTGATTTTTATTCCTTTTACTTATTTTTGGCACTCCGTATAGGTATTGGATCGAGTAGCAGTTTGTATATGATTTCTTACTGCATTGACGTTCCAGAGGTTGAGGTAGTGTTGGATGGTCTTAAAGCTTACCCAGATCTCTCTCTCTCTTACTATCTTGTGCTTAATTTTGAATAAGACATATCTTAGTATACTTGTTAGAAAAATGTATTAGAGGTTTGTGTTAGTGACAACCAAACCTAGGAATGTAGTATGAATATTACTTCATCTTTATTTATATTTTTTGTTTATTTCACTGGTCTTCCGCTTCTTTATTTTGAAATTATATGTTTTGGGTTAGGATAGGATTACTTGTACTGTGGGGTGCACAATTTCCATCGCATGCCGATTTTTACTTGTACTGTGAGGTGCACGATTTCCATCGCATGCCGATTTTTGGGTCATGACAAATACATTTTCTAATGGTCCCATTATCATTTCTAATCATACATTCAACCTTAAAATTGCATTAAAACACACGGTAGTTATCCAAATAAAATCATTGAACCTATGGGGTATAACATTATCTAACTCTTGGGACTATTGCTTCTCGAATAAAAATGGAATGGGTAAAATATTTAACTTATGGATGCTCTTGGCTAAGCTCTGAAGCTTATCATTTCATGCAACTGAAACTAACTCACTATAAGAATATGATACCACTAAACTGACTAATCACACATAAATTTCTTAGATTGGGCTTACAAAAGTAAGGACTTAGATGAGGAGATTATGTTTGGAGGAAAATTTCATACCTCAGGATGACTCAGTTCTAGGATAAAATATGTAAGGATATCGATTCATCATGTTTACCTCTATTTCCCACGTCTCTGCCTAAACTGACTCGTTCCTCCACAAGACTTTCACTGAAGCCACTTTCTTATTACATAGACTTCGAACCAAGGATGGGTATCCAATACATTCATTCAAAAAGGACACATGGACAATTGGATGAATTATAGACAATTTTGGCAGAAGATCTAGCTCACAAGAAACATCTCTAATGTACCTTAAGATTTCATATGGACCAATATACCGTGGACTGAGTTTCCCTTTTTTCCAAGCCTTATCACTTACCTCATGTGTGAAACCTTCAAAAATACCTATTCACCCTCAAAAAACATAAGTTCTCTCCTTCTAACTTACGTATATGAATTTTTTGATGACTTTGAGAGATTTTCAACCTCTTATGAATCAACTGAACATTCTCCATTGATTCGAGAAAAAAAGATGGTCCAATCAAAGCAGCCACACCAACCGTAAACCACCCTATAGGGTATCTGCACCTATGTGTAATACCCTAAGAAATTTTTCATCGAAATTTTGCGCGTAAATGTGTGGGGTTCTATCTTCTAGAATGAATTATAAATTTTTCGTTTGGAATGTCTTAGATTATAACCCACCATTTCGTAGAGTATCAAATAATATTTCCAACTATATGTGGATCATCCAAAACGGACACCCGAGCGATGAGTTATGAACATTCTGACCGAATCGTGAATAGTAGTGAACAGTAAAACATGCCGGAAAAAGTACTGAGGCCTGGCGTATTTTTACTCCAATTTTAAACGATCATAACTCCTTGTACATAATGATCTGGGTGATCTAC
>NW_025864980.1:0-2014 GCF_002878395.1 Capsicum annuum
TAAGTTCACTTTTATCTTTGACTAGTTCTTAATGCTTTGATAAGTATTTATTTATGTTTATTTTTTATTGAAAGTCTTATTGTACTATATACAAGTTATTACTTAATAGATACATGTTGTATTAACTTGTATCTGGTACTTATCTGGTACTTACGTAAACATACAAATTTCTTGTCATTGAATACATGTTATGTTGTCTTGTATCTATGAGTTGTTGTTAATGCTTTGATATATATCTATAGGTGTTTAAACTAGACTGAAAATTATATTATAAGAGATATAAGTTATGACTTTATAGATACATATTATGTTGTATTTTGTACATCTATTAACAAGATATAAAGTTTATATGGTAACTAGAGTAACTGATTGTTTACTCCTTCTTCAATTTATATGATAATATTTCTTTTTTTTATCCATTCAATATAGAATGAAAATTTTATAATTTTGAAAATAACTAAATTTAAATTTCTCCTCTTCTTAATGACATGTTTTTATAGTCACACTACATATTTCAAAATGCGTACAATATAACATATTTAAGATGCTCCCATTTAAAAAATAATGGCATATTACATTATATTATACAAGTGAATATTTAAACATATTTAATAGGTATGTATCTAACATATTATAGAATGTTGTCTTGTAAGTATCTATTTATAACATATGTAATAATGACATATTTCAAAAGTAGTACAATATAACATATTTAAGAATATATCAAAAAAATAATGACATATTATATTACAGAAGTGAATATTTAAACTTGTATCTACAAAATTTTATATCTAAAAAATTTACTGAAAAACATCTTACTTAATTAAATGTATCTAGTTAATATTAGGTACTCATACATTATATTTTTTTAATGATAAAATTATTTTATTTCGTTATCCATTATAATGCAATGCCAAAGTATTTTAGATATATTTATGTATCGAAATACGTATGTTGTATTACTGTTATATTACTCAATGATTGATATATCTTTTTCTCTAAAGCCACGTTTAACTTTTCAGTTGCATAAACTATACTTACATGAATATGGTATATTGAAGAATGGCTTGTAACTTCCAATTGGAAGTCCAATTTGTCGTAAGTGTTGTCTGCTAGACTCGTGTTGTTGTAGCTTGCACTTACCACAACTATTCCTCAACCTTAATTTCCTTAGACAATTCGTTTTCATTTTTTGTCAATGGCATCTCTCACCAACAAAACAAGTAGTTGCACGTGATATTTGATGGACGTGGAGGCAGAGTTAAGGGTGTTCATCTGTTTTTTCATCAATTTTGGGTCACCAAACCAGCAAACTAGCTTATTACGGCAGAAGAGTAGGGCCAGATTGGGTCGCTAGTGTAGGGAATTACTTGGTGGGGGTTTTTTATTTTTTATTCCTGTTATGATTCCGTATTCAGTGTTCCATGCTTATTACGAATCTGTGTGCTTTCCTCTGCTTTTCTCTGTTTTATATTCCTTATGGGTGCCGTATTTATGTTATGTCATCTGCTTCTGTGCTTTACTATGTGTTTGTGTGATATCTTGTGCCTGAGCCGGGGGTCTTTCGGAAACAGCCTTTCTACTTCATCAGAGGTAGAGGTATGGACTGCGTACATCTTACCCCCCCAGACCCCACTAAGTGGGAATACACTGGGTTTGTTGTTGTTGTTGTTGTTGTTGTTATGTATCGAAATACGTTGTTCTTGCACTTCATAACGACATAGTATTATATATATATTTTATAATTTTTTTACAATCATATGTATCTAAGGTTATGAAACATTAATAAAGTTTACGTTAAATTTTTTTTACATACATGTTAAAGTAAATTCTATAACCAATTTGAAATAAACTCAGACACAAGTTACTACTTATTCTTCAAGTTGAGATACATAAATGGATATTATTGGAACTAGTTTGGTTTTAAAATAACTGAAATTTAGTGACAATAACACATGATACCACAAATTAATGGTACTATATCAAAAAAATAATGACATATTTTATTATAGAA
>NW_025864981.1:0-1792 GCF_002878395.1 Capsicum annuum
ACAAGATAGTTGAACAAAACAACTATACTAACCAGGTCCTCCACACTATCTCCCGGTAAATAGGAGATACAAAAAACTCTATATTTCCTTTTAGTCCCCCCGCTCCTGAGAAAGGAACTTCGAGCCCTAATCCTATAACCAATCCCATCTTCAAGATTCCTGAATTCCAAAAGGAGAAATTCCCTAATCTCAGTGATGATTTCAAGGTTTCAGGGAAAATCTTGGAACACATCAATGACAAACTTTCCAAGTTTAAAATATCTGTGAAAGCTGAGTCCAGCAACCAGAAAGCTGAGTCTAGTAACCAAAAAAACTCTCTTTCTAAACTTACCAGTGATCATTTTTCTACTAAGAAAAACAATTACAAAAAACCTTCTCCTCCGGACGTTCAGTTTGAAGAAAACCCCTACCTATCGACCTTCAACCATGATGGTAGAGGAATAACCGAATGGAATGTTGATGGTTTGGCTGAACACAAAATCTATAACAAACTCCATGAAATGGGTGTTTCTATTACCGCTTACAAAATAAGAGGATCCACGGAGAAAGAGGCTGCTACTATGATCGTATCAGGTTTCACTGGTATGATAAAACATTGGTGGGATAATTACTTCACCGATGATGTCAAAAACTTAATCTATGGAGCCACAGCCATAGAAATTGTTGTTAAGACTGAAAATGGACAAGAAATTCTTGAGCAAGTAGAAAAAGAAGACACTTGCGCCACTCTCCTATACCATATAGCTAGACACTTCATAGGAGAACCAAAATTATTCCAAGATAGGAGCCTAGAGATCCTCAATAATCTCACCTGCAAAGACTTAGCAGACTTTCGATGGTACAAAGATACCTTCCTGGTAAAGGTCATGATCCGACCTGACTGTAACAACAACTTCTGGAAGGAGCGATTCATTAGTAGTCTCCCTCCTCTCTTCACCGAAAAGGTCAGAACCAAAATTAAAGATAGATTCGAAGGAAAGATTCCTTATGATATCCTAACCTATGGTGACTTAATCAGCTTTATCACTACTGTAGGGATAGATCTCTGCACTGACCTCAAGCTTAAGAAACTGCTTAAGAAGGATAGTACTTCTAAATATGGACTAGGAACCTTCTGCCAAGACTACGGATTTACCAGTCCTAGGAAAAAGTATAGTGAGAAATCCTCCAAACTTCGCAAGAAGGCTACCTCTAGCAAGAAACCCTTCGTAAGAGAATCTTACAAGCCTAGTAGGAAGGTCAAACTCAAAACCTCTAAGGCTAAAGATACCTGTTGGACTTGTGGCAAGACAGGCCACAGGGCAAAAGATTGCAAGTCTAACAAGAAAAAGAAAATTAACCAATTAGATCTCTCTGAAGAGGCTAGGGCTAGTTTATTTTCTATAATGGAGGATTCGCCTGAATCTTCTGGGTCTTCAGAATCCTATAACTCATCTAGCGATGACTACAGTGATGAAGAATTCATCAATGCCGCCTACGAGACAGATCAATCCCAATCTGGCCAAGAATGTGCCTGTGACGGTGCTTTCTGCACTTGCACCAGAAAGACCATTAATGTCATTTCCGAAAATCCTAAAGAAATCCTATTTGACATTATAGAACATATCCAGGATGATGAGGCTAGAAACAAGTATCTTCTATAACTCAAACGATTAATGCTTTCTCACGAAGAAAAGCCCCCCAAACCCGTTATTCAGCCTTTTAGCATGAAACAGGTTATGTCAAGATTCGACAGACCTGTAGAACCGTCTATTGCTGATCTCAAAGGAGAAATCTCCATCCTAAAGGGAGA
>NW_025864982.1:0-1154 GCF_002878395.1 Capsicum annuum
ATCCAATTCCTGATCTAATGCAGTATGGCTGATCCCCCTTGGCAAATCGCCAGAGGAAGAGGTCGAGGTAGAAATCAAAATCCTGCATATTTGCACCATGGAGGACGAACAAATCCTTCTTATTCACGAAGTACCCGAAACTCTGCTTATAGCACAACAAGTTCTAATTTCCCTGTACTTCAACATGGGAATCGAACTCTGATTAATGCCCGAATATCACAGGAGGCCTCGTCCTCACAATCGCAAACTCAGAATATTAATCTTGATGATATTCCTGAAACTCATCCTTTATTCCAGCAGATTAAGTCTTATTTATCTGATCAGAAAAAGACTACAGATTCCTTTGCATCTATCATTATTGAAAATGAAGAAAAACCTTCATATGAGAAACTAGAAGCAAGAGAACTCATTGTTTATCTGGAAAATCAGCATATTCCCTCACAAGAAAATTCCGAAGAAGCATGGCGGATCTTAAAAAATTATTTAACCGCTAATGTTTACGTGGCAGGAGAATCCTACAAAACACGGACTTATTATGAGCAAATTTTAATTAACACCGCCAGTGCCACTTTCGAGCACAGCCCTCTCGGTGAGTCCACCCCTGGAGTGCATGGCTACTCTAAAATAGTCATCAAAAAGCTTATCCCTATTGAAGAATGGGGAATTTCCTCTATGACGCAACGGAGTCTTCCCATGGGTCCGCAAGGACAAACTACGGCAAATTTCACCTACTGGGATTACATCAAAGCCTTTACCTCTGTGTTATACTACAATAATTATAAACATAAACACACTTGGTTCATCAAAATTTGTCCCAAAGTTTTTGAGAAACCAATTCCAAATTGGTTCATTCGTTGGTGGACAAATCATGGCCCATCGGTCAAAATTCTGCCCACAGAATATGCTTCCCTATATAACTCTTGGAAAAAATCCTCTCCTTTTCTAACCGAATTATATCTATCTGACCATATCTGCAAATTAGACACAATCGATCAAATGTATTTTTATATTGAATTCTCTATTCCCTGGATACATCGATGGTCAATTGAAATTGGTTACGATTCCCAATAAATCCCTGCAATTTATCGGACTTTTTATTGTAATTTATGGGATAAACTACTCAGAATAGACCCTGACACCAAACTTCCATATGG
>NW_025864983.1:0-1051 GCF_002878395.1 Capsicum annuum
ATTGCTGCACCAACTACTATTAGTTGTTGTGTTACAACAATTATCGAAGTTGCTGCAGCAACTGTCGAAGTTGCTGTAGGGATCTTTGTGTAAATATGAGGTAGAGATTTTTGTGTAAATAATAAAATTTGAGGGTTTTAAAATTAGTGTCATTAATACTAATCTTAAAATTGTCACCTCTACTCAATATTTAAGACTCGTGTCACTCTTTTTTAGTTTTGAAACTTTTTTGTCTCCCTTAATTAATTTTCCCGTGTAAGTCTATAATTGATATTGGTGAGGTGTAAGTCTATAACTGCATTAGCTGACATGGCGCTGACGTGACAGGCGTGTGTAATACACCACATCACATGCAAGTGGTATAATGCTTTACAGGGTGTAAAGAATATTTTTTTTTATAGTTTAGGTGTGTAATAGATCACTAATATAGTTTAGATGTGGCTTACACTTTTCTTGTATAGTTTGGGATGAAAACAATGTCTTATCCATTTATTTTTTTTAAGTGGCTAAGAAATCTTAATTTCTCATTAAAAATCAGATGAGGTAAAAGATTTAAATGTACTGATCTCTGAGAAAGGGCAAGGAGTGGATCCATTATCACTTTTTAGTGAATTAATATACATAAATTTATGTTTTGCATAAAAAATATTAAAATCAAATTCTATATAACAAGACTGTCATTGCAAAGGCTTACTAGGATCTATCTCACTAGCAAGATAAGTTGTGGGTAGATGGTTGCATGTATACTATGTACAATGAGTTGACTTGCAAGTGATGGCCATTCCTAAACAGGCCAGTTGGATGGTAATAAAGCTTTTTCTAAAGTCATGATACTTGGATATAGTACTATATATATACAATTGGATAAGTTGTATCTTTTTAATTTTCTTAATATACAAGATTACTGTGAATCTTTTTAGTAAAATATATATTTATCTAGAGATGAAAATGTACTATCAATTAAGGCGAAGTCAGGTAGGATCGATGAATCCCCCTTTGCTTTATTATCATTTTTATACATACCAATATGAATGGAGTCAGGTAGGATCAA
>NW_025864984.1:0-1695 GCF_002878395.1 Capsicum annuum
TAAAAATTGGGAATTTACTTTTTGTTCTGGACCCTCTTGAAAAATGGGATTTTACTTTATGTTGAGGACCCTCCTGAAAAATAGGATTTCACTTTATGATCAGGACCCTCCTGAAGAATGGAATTTTACTTTATGTTCAGGACCCTCCTGAAAAATGAGATTTTACATTATGATTAGGACCCTCCTGAAGAATGGGATTTTAGTTTCTCTTCAGGACCCTCCTAAAAAATGGGATTCTACTTTCTGTTCAGGACCCTCCTGAAAAATGGGATTTTACTTGCTGTTCAAGACCCTCCTAAAAAATGGGATTTTACTTTATGTTCAGGACCCTCCTGAACAATGGGATTTTACTTTATGATCAGGACCCTCCTGAATAATGGGATTTTACATTCTGGTAAGGACTCTCCTGAAAAATAGGATTCTACTTGTGTTCAGGACCCTCCTGAAAAATGAAATTTTAATTTCTGTTCAGGACACTCCTAAAAATTGGGAATTTACTTTCTTTTCAGGACCCTCTTGAAAAATGGGATTTTACGTTATGTTCAGGACTCTCCTGAAAAATAGGATTTTACTTTATGAGCAGGACTCTCCTGAAGAATGGAATTTTACTTTATGTTCAGTACCCTCCTAAAAAATAGGATTTTACTTTATGATCAGGAACCTCCCGAAGAATGGGATTTTACTTTCTGTTCAGGACCCTCCTGAAAAATGGGATTTGACTTTCTGTAAAGGACACTCCTAAAAAATGGGAAATTTACTTGTTGTTCAGGACCCTCCTGAAAAATGAGATTTTACTATCTGTTCAGGACCCTACTGAAAAATGGGATTCTACTTGCTTTTCTGGACCCTCCTGAAAATGGGATTTTACTTGTTGTTCAAGACCTTCCTAAAAAATGGGATTTAACTTGCTGTTCAGGACCCTCCTGAAAAATGGGATTTTACTTTACGTTTAGGACCCTCCCGAAAAATGGGATTTTAATTTATGTTCAGGACGCTCCTGAAAAATGGGATTTTACTTCCTGAATAATATGATTTTACTTTATGTTCAGAACCCTCCTGAAAATAGGATTTTACTTATTGTTCAGGACCCTCCTGAAAAATGGGATTTTACTTTATGTTCTGGACCCTCCTGAAAAATGGGATTTTACTTTCTGTTGGGGACCCTCCTAAAAAATAGAAATTTTACATGCTGTTTAGGAACCTCCTGAATAACGAAATTTTACTTTCCGTTCAGGACCCTCCAGAAAAATGGGATTCTATTTGTTGTTCAGGACCATCCCGAAAAATAGGAATTTACTCTCTGTTCAGGACCCTCCTGAAAAACATAATTTTACTTTATCTTTAGGACCCTCCTAAAAAATAGGATTTTACTTTATGATCAGGACCCTCCTGAAAAATGGGATTCTACTTCCTGTTCAGGACCTTCCTTAAAAATAGGAATTTACTCTCTGTTAAGGACCCTCCTAAAAATTATAATTTCACTTTATCTTTAGGACCCTCCTAAAAAATAGGATTTTACTTTATGATTAGTACCCTCCTGAAAAATGGGATTTTACTTTTGTTCAGGACCCTCCTGAAAAATGGAATTTTACTTGTTGTTCAGGACCCTCTTGAAAAACAAAATATTACTATCTGTTCAGGACCCTCCTAAAAATTGGGAATTTACTTTTTGTTCTGGACCCTCTTGAAAAATGG
>NW_025864985.1:0-1090 GCF_002878395.1 Capsicum annuum
TTCAAAACTATAAAACGGTGGCCAGGATATTTGGGAATAGTAAATGTGTAGGAAAATTTCCTGCACACAAACTACTGAGGCCAGCCAAATTTTTGGGTAAACTTCGAACGATCATAAATCCCTTAATATAATAAAATGGGAGATCTTATACCTATGAAAAGAAAGATCTTTGAATCTTCTTTCCAATACAATTGGTTTCATCCAAATCCAACGTCTGAGTAAGGATTTGTACTCATTTTACTTCAGCCTATCAAAACAGATTTTAAGGGTCAACTTCAAATGACCATAACTCCTTGTACAGGACGAACTGGGTGGCCTACTTTATATGAAATGAAAGACCTTTGAATTATCCTTCCAACGATATCAATTTCACCCAAATCTAATATTGTAGCAAAGAGTTATGATTGATCTACTTTTGCTTATCAAAACAGTCCACCAAAGGACAGATTTGACACTATTTAAATTTTAAAGGCATTTTGGTCATTTCCTATTATATTATGGACGGTAATATGTGTATATATACATGTATATGAGTTCAAAAACTCATTTTCATCATCAATCATTGAGAAAGAACAAACCCTAGCTTAATTTGACCTTTAAATTACTTTTGATTCAACCGTAGAAATTCCAAAGTAATTCGATAACTGCGTTTGTCATCTCGAGAGCTTCGAACGGCACCTATTATTTGTGCAAACATGATTGCATAATCAAGATGTGAATTCTAAGGTATTAATATTGTTTGCCTTTGTTCTTTTTCATATGTATATGTGTGATAGAGGATTATATGTATTGGTTGTTATTGAAAGGTGATGAAAATAGGGTTATGGACTATTTTGAATGGTTTGGTTGTATTGAATTATGGAAGGTGGATATGGTAATTGAGTTATGGATGGTGGATATGGTAATTGGGTTATGGAAGGTGGATATGGTGATATACTATTGAATTGATGATTATTTATGTCTATGGCTCAATTTGATTTAATGGATTGGTTGGAAGGATAAATGAATCCAAACTTGATATTGGAGGATGTTGTATGAATATGCATGGCATGTGAATGTAATTGGAGTATAAGAGGGTTAAAGTGACACC
>NW_025864986.1:0-1818 GCF_002878395.1 Capsicum annuum
TCCCCGTCCTCCCAGTGCCCCAAGACCTCGTAAAAGAACTAGTGTTGCATGGCAATTTTGTGAACGTATATCAGATATTGAGGTGTAATGCAATATTTGTCAACAAATATATAAGCATAGAAGTGGAGGCAAGCAAGGGGGTACGGGTACGTTAATCATACATATAGTTGAAGATCACAAAAGAGAGTTAAATATTGCACAAGGTGGTGGGGATGTTGGTGGGCCAACGCAAACTAGAATGGACCCAGCAACCGGTCACGTAGCGAAGAAGTATAATAAATTGAGGGACCAGGAAGAAATAGCTAAAATGGTAGCTGTGGGTTGTTTGCCTTTTAGTTTTCCTTCTTCTGATGCCTTTATTCATTATATACAAGCAATTTATAATCCTATGTTTAACGGTATTCCTAGAACTACTTGTCGGTCTGATATTTTTAGGCTCCATTCATAATATTATTTTTATTTATCAATATTATTAAAAAATATTCAATGTAGATTGTCCCTAACTTCTGATCTTGGTCGTGCTGTAAATAAAAATGATTATTTAACCATTACTTGTCATTGGATGGATAGTAATTTCGTGATGCAAAAACGTATTCTTGCTTTTTTATATGATGAAGATCGTAAACATACTGGACAATTTATTGCTGATTCTATTGTTAAAATTGCTGGATATTATGGTATCGAAAATAAACTTTTATGTATTGCTTTTGATAATGGTTCTAACAACAAGAATGCTATAACAAAAATAAAATCTACGCTATCTCCGCCCTTGCCTGAAATTTTTTATATTAAATGTGCATGTCATATATATAATTTAATTGTAAAAGATGATTTTGAGTTTTTTGAGTTTCATATTGAAAAAATTCGTCTTGCCGTTGGTTTTATTCAAGGAAATAATCGTAGATTGGGAATTAGAGAATTTAAAGTTAAATGTCAAGAAAATGGACTTACACCGATTTTGATGCCTGAGGAAATTGATACTAGATGGAATTCTACGTATGAATTTTTAAAAACTTGTTATAAATATATAATTCCTATTACACTAGCTTTTAACCAACATGGCGGTTCATTTTCTGATTCTGCTAATTGCATGCTACATAATTCTGATTGGGTTGTAATTAATGATCTTGTTAGGTTTTTAGAAAAATTTTATGTAGCTACGGTTGAATTTTTCGGTGCTTATTATCCTACTGTTTGTAATATTTTGGTATATATAGTCGATATTTCTGGTTTGGTCAAAGAATATAAAAATAAAGAAGGTTATAAAGAAGTTGTTGGCGCCATGTTTACTAAATTTAAAAAATATTTTTTTTCGATTCCCCCTATTTAATTGGTTGGTGCTATGCTAAATCCGTGCATGAAATATAATAATATGTGCCACTTTAGTACTCTTATTTATATTAACTTAGAAATAAATACTAACCATGACTCTGAACAAGTACAACCTGATTTGTGGACGGCTACGGCTGATGCGAAGGATTACATAGAAAAATTATATAATCATTATGCTGATTTATTTGATTTAGCCGTACATACAAATATCACTCCAACTGTCGCTCCTCATCCTCCCGAGGAGCCATCATCTTCTAAAAGGCTGGCACATAGTGATTTTTCTGATTCGTTTTATGATTTAAATTGTTGGAACAATGTTGATGAGAGAACTTACACATCAACTTATCGGGAAGAGCTGAAATATTATCTTCGGACGGCACCAGAGGATCGCAGACGACGGATCAACACGTTGGATTGGTGGAGGAGTAATGAAACACAATATCCTGTGCTTTCAAGATTAGCTAGAGATATCTTGAATGTTCCAAT
>NW_025864987.1:0-2166 GCF_002878395.1 Capsicum annuum
TATATTTGGGTGGACAAATGGGCAAAACGGCTTGAACGAGGAATTTTCGGGCTAAATCAGTATGCTATAGGCCACGATTTTAGGGGTTGGCCCGGGGTCCAAGCATGCTGTGGGCGAAAAATCGATCGGCGCATTCTAGGGAGGTTAGGGATCATTCCAGTGTGGTTCGTTCAATTTTTTATGGCCATTTGGGTGGACAAACAGGCAAAACTGCATGAACGGGGTATTTTCGTGCCAAATTATTATGGTATAACCTATGGTTTAGGGTGTGGGCCCAGGGTTAGGGCGTGTTGTAGGCTTAAAATTGATTGGGGTATGCTAGGGAGGTTGGGGATCATCCCAGTGTGGTCCGTTTAATTTTTTATGGCTATTTGGGTGGACAAACGGGCGAAACTATGTGAATGGGACATTTTCGGGCAAAATTGGTGTGCGGTAGCCAACAATTTTACGGGTGGGCCAGGGGTTCGAGCGTGCTGTAGGCTAAAAATCGACTGGGGCATGCCAGGGAGGTTGGAGATCATCCTAGTGTGGACAAACGGGTAAAACAATGCGAATGGTGCATTTTCGAGCCAAATTAGTGTGTTATAGCCTATGGTTTTAGGGGTGAACCCAGGGTCCGGGCGTGCTGTGGGCCAAAAATCAATCGGGGCATGCCAGGGAGGTTGGGGATCATCCCAGTGTAGTTCATTTAAATTTTTATGGCCATTTGGGTGGACAACTGGGAGAAATGGTATGAACGGGGCATTTTCAGGCTAAATCAGTGTGCTATATCCTATGATATTGGGGGTGGGCTCGAGGTTCGGGCATGCTGTAGGCCAAAAATTGACCGGAGCATGCCAGGAAGGTTGGGATCTTCCCAGTATGGTCTTTTTAATTTTTAGTGGCCATTTTGGTGGACAAACGACCGAAACAATGCGAACGGGGTGTTTTCGGGGAAAATCGGTGTGCTATAGCCCATGGTTTTGCGGGTGGGCCCAGGGTTCAGGCGTGCTGTGGACCAAAAATCAATCGGAGCATGCTAGGGAGGTTGAGGATCATCCCAATGTGATTCATTTTAATTTTTGTGGCCATTTGGGTGGACAAACGGACGAAACGGCGCGAACGGGACATTTTTGAGCCAAATCAGTGTGCTATAGCTCATGATTTTGGGGGTGGGGCCGAGGTCCGTGCACGCTGTGGGCCAAAAATTGATCGATGCATGCCATGGAGGTTGGAGATCATCCTAGTATGCTCCATTTAATTTTTTGCGGCCATTTTGGTGGACAAACGGGCAAAACAACATAGATGAGGCATTTTAAAGCCAAATCGGTGTGCAATAGCCCACGGTTTTGGGGGTGGGCACGGGTTACAGGCTTTCTGTGGCCAAAAATCATCTCGGGCATTCCAGGGAGGCTGGGGATCATGCCAGTATGGTGTGTTTTAATTTTTGTGGCCATTTGTGTGGACAAATGGGCGAAATGGCACGAATAGGGCATTTTTGGGGCAAATTAGTGTGCTATAGCCCACGATTTGGGGGGTAGGCCTGGGGTCCGGGCGTGCTGTGGGCTGAAAATCAACTGGGGTATGCCGAGGATGTTGAGGATCTTCCAAGTATGGTCCATTTAATTTTTTGTGGCCATTTGGGTGGACAAACGGGTAAAATGGCGCTAATGAGGCATTTTTGTGCAAAATCGATGTGTTATAGCCCACGATTTCGTGGGTAGGCCCAGATTCTAAATGTGCTGTTGGCCAAAAATTAACCGGGGCTTGCCAGGAAGGTTGGGGATGGTCCTAGTGTGGTCCATTTAATTTTTCATAACCATTTGAGTGGACAAACGAGCGAAACGATGCAAACGGGACATATTTGGGCTAAATTGGGGTGCTATAGCCCACGATTTTGGGGGTGAGACCGGGATACGGACATGCTGTGGGCCAAAAATTGACCAGGGCATGCCAATGAGATTGGGAATTGTCCTAGTATGGTCCGTTTAATTTTTTGTGGTCATTTGGGTAGACAAACGGGCACAACGGCGCGAATGGGGAAGTTTTGGGATAAATCGGTGTTCTATAGCCCACAATTTTGGGGGTGAGCCCGGGTCCGAGTGTGCTGTCGGCTGAAAATTAACTGGGGTATGCTAGGGAGGTTGGGGATCATCCCAGTGTAGTCCGTTTAATTTTTTGTGTATA
>NW_025864988.1:0-1296 GCF_002878395.1 Capsicum annuum
CTAATTAATGTAGATATAATTGCTTACCAGAAAGCAAATGGGATAAATTAAAAACACCAATAATAGTTAAAGGATTTAATAATGAAGGAAGTTTAATTACTTATAAAGCTAGGAATGTAAAAATACAAGTATGGGATAAGATATTAACAATAGAAGAAATTTATAATTATGAACTAACATCAAAAGATATACTTTTAGGAAAGCCGTTTTTAGATAAATTATACCCACATAAAAAAAATATAAAGAACTAAAAGAAATTATTTCTGAAAAACGTAAAGAATTAAAAATAAGAATAGAAAGACTACATTATAATATATTTGCCGGAGTTAGTGAAAACTCAATAAATACACAAAAAGATGAAATATCAAAATTAGAATCACAAATAGATAGATAGTTTAGAATATATATATCAACATGAATTATTTACAATAAAATGAACAAAGAAGAATTTATAATAGATGAAAAAATATATGAAAATCACGAAGGATTAAAAATAAAAATAATATTTTCTTATCTAGGAAGAAGATATAAGAAAATAGGTGAACATTTATATCTAATGTTAGGAAAGAAGAATTAAAATTAGAAGATAAATTGACATCTATGGTAAGAATAGAAAGAGAAAATGAAGAAACAGATAGGAAAAAGGTAATAGAAAAAATAAAACAACAAACTACAGAAGAAATACGAAAAATAGAAGAAACTAAAAATAGTAGGATTGTTGAATTAGAAAAAGAACTACAAATGTTAAAAGATTTGTATGAAGAAAGACAAAACGAAATGGAAGAAAAAGATAAAGAACAAAAATTACTAAACGAGATAAATCAATTTAAAGAAAAATTAGAAATAAACAATAAAGAAATAAAAAACAAGGAATTAGAAATAAATAATATAGATGTTGGAGAGACATATAATTATGATTCAGAAGATAGTGAAACATATACAGAAATATTAACAAATACAAAAAATTTAGAAATCAATGAAAAACAAGAAGTAATTAATGAATAAAACTTAGAAAATATCAACACAGAAATAAATACTCTTGATAAAAAAGAAGATGAAATACCTAGAACATCAGAAATAAGAAAACCTACATATTATAAGAATAAGTTTAAAAGATATAATCTAAAGAATGAATATGACAAATGGACACCAAAACAAATAGTTAATAAAAATTATAACTTTTTAGACTTAGACTGTGTAATAGATACAGAAAAAATAATACAATTATGGATAGGATATATGACAAAACAATTATTGGATAATAATATAAACATAACAGATGCACCAGAATATATA
>NW_025864989.1:0-2067 GCF_002878395.1 Capsicum annuum
TTGAGATAGTGATAAACCAATCAATACATTTGCAGCATTAACACGTAGGATTTGAATCCCTACTAGAAATTACAAGTTGAGATCTTGAATAAGGGCAAGAAGGGATTCGCGTAATAGGTCAAGCCATGGCTTCCATTCCCTCTTTCTATTTCTTTGATGGTTTCCAGTTCAGAATAAATGAACTGGCAACTTCCAAGCGCTTTAGAATAAATGAACTGGAATTCACCTTCAAGAATTTGGAGCAGTTCTTCTCCAAACAATAATCAAAACACTGCCTCACCGCTGCTGAGTATAGTAGCATTTTGAGCTCTTTCTTGTTGGCGAATTTTTTATCGATATAGAAATTGGTTCCATCGGTGAAGAAATATCTTGGTTGTGATCCCATTCCATGGTCTTCATCATCGTCTTGCGAGTCCGATGAAACATCTCCCATATGCATACAATCATTTTCTGTATTAACAGGATCATCGTCATCATTCTCATAATAACTGAAATCGTCGTCGACTGCCGGGCGTGGAGGTGGGAGATCTGATGAATTTACTGGTCCTTCGAAGGACCTCTCAACTACATTTATCCTCAAAATTGACCTAAAGCCATCTGCATCGAAATCCATCATGTACATCAGCACACGTACATCACTATTTATGATCGTAGGATTCACCTTTTCCCTCGAATGCATTAGATAACTAATCACCACATTGCCGAATGCGCAATCTACATCCCCGCTCTACATTACGCTTGCAACCAATTCATCGTACGAACTGTTGTGGCAAACAGCAACGTGAATTTTCACCTTGGTAAAAGATCTCCATTTCCAGCATTTGGGAGTCTCCACCTATTCTCCCATGAAATCACCAGAAACCAGAACAAATTTTGCAATGGACATCCTTGAATTAGGCTTTGGTCGACAGTAGATTATGCTTATGGTATAGGTCGGGTTATATGCACGGTCGATGAATGACAATCAGTGGTTGATGACTGGGCAACTATTCGTACGAAAACTTTTAAATTGCAAATATTGCTTCTAACCAATGATCGTTGGGTTAATGGAATAGAGAAATGAACTTAGAGTTGCCTGAGCTACGGTAATGTACTTTCTAAAGTGGTTTTGAGTAATGTGAGTGGTTTCAAGCTTTTGAACAATGGTGGAAAGAGTGCTTGATAAGATACCAACCAAATGGGGTAACAATGGGTGCAATGGACAAGCTTATGATATTTATGGACTGATTTAGAGTTGATCGACGGAAAATAACGCCGAAAAAGTGGTCGGAATCGGAGCTTTTTGGAGGACAAACAACTACCTTCTATTTTTAGCTTTTGATTTTTTTTTATTTAATATTTTTGAAAATCTAGATATTTTTGTATATATAATGGTGGATGATGGAGTGGGTTGAAGTGTATTATTTAAAACTTGTGGATGAATTTACTAAGTTGGAAGTATTGAGTTAAAGTGAATTATTATAAAATTTGTGGGTGAAGTTGTGAAGTTAGAAAAGTTGATGATGATGTGGATTTAAGTGTCCTCTTACAAATTTTTCAAGAAGTTTATAACTTTGGCAAAATAGTTTTCCATAATATCTTTTTGACAAACTTGCCCCATATCTTAACTTATTACCAACTTAAGACACTATTAATTATATTATCCAACTAATATCATAATTGGTTTCTCCTTAATTAGGTTACAACTAAAAACTTAAATGTCAAACATGATTTTCTTTAATTTAGGTTACAGTCAAAAATAAAAATTAGTATCTAATTTTGGAATATATTTCTCCTTTTCTTATTCACCATCATTTATTTTTTAAAATAATTATTCTCTTAATTAAAAAAACAACCAAAAAAACAACCAATAGATAGAAAGGTTGACAATTTGTTACAAATTAACAACTAACTCATTACTCCATTTATTAAGGGATTAACATATAATGCCAACTAAAGTGTATTATTGAGTAATCACCATTATTTATCCATTAATGGGATAAGATTTTCTAACCCCCAAATCAATATGGTACATAGAATAATAACATCAATTGTTTGAGAGTGTAGCATGTATACCTTTAAATAGTC
>NW_025864990.1:0-2638 GCF_002878395.1 Capsicum annuum
CCATTTTTTGCAGTATCTTTTTTATATTCTTATTGGCGGCTTATACAACACCATTGGCCTTTGGGCGATATGGAGTAGAATTTTGATGTGCGATCTTAAACTGTTGACATACTTCTTGCATCAAATGACTATTGAGATTGGCAGCATTGTCTGTAATGATCATCTTAGGAATTCCAAATCTACAAATGATATTGGCATGACCAAAATCTAAGTCTTCTTTGTCACTGACTTGAAAGTTACTGCTTCTACCCACTTTGTGAAGTAGTCAATGGCTACCAAAATGAATCTATGCCTATTTGAACCATGAGTGTATTTCATACTCCAGAGTGTATTTCAACCATGATTGTCGAGGCTTCTTTTGCATCTACACACCTCAAAAGTCCCAGATCTGAGGTTCTCTTATACAAGATTCCCCCACTTAATAAAAATCCACTAGCCAAACGCCTAATAGTCCTCTTTTGATCATTGGTGGCATATGTTGGGTATTCTTCTGACTGAATGTACCGCTTGATATCCAAGAACCAAGGTTCTCCATCGAGCTCTTCTTCAACCGCATTACAGTAAGCATGCTGATCACGACTCTGTATATGCACTAGATCGATGTAGGCTTTGTCAGGATGTTAGAGCATTGAAGACAGAGTGGCTAAAGCATCAGCAATTTCATTGTGAATCCTTGGAATATTCCTAAATTTTACTAACACAAACCGTTGACATAGCTCCTGTAAGCATTGTCGATATGGGATGAGCTTCAAATCTCGTGTCTCCCAATCGCCTTGAATTTGGTAGACGAGCAAATCCGAATCCCCCAACACCAATAATTCTTGGACTCCCATATCAACAGCTAACCTCAAACCAAGAATGCAGGCTTCATACTTTACCATATTATTAGTACAGTAGACTCAAAGTTGTGCTGTTATCGAGAAATGTTGTCCCGATTCAGAGATAAGAACCGCACCTATTCCGACTCCTTTCATATTGACAGCTCCATCAAAAAATAACCGCCAACCTGGATCAGCATCTATAATGACTTCATCGACACACGAAACTTCTTCGTCAGGAAAATATGTCTTTAATGGCTCGTACTCTTCATCGATGGGATTCTCAGCAAGATGATTTGACAAGGCTTGGGCTTTCATGGCGGTTTGAGTCATATATACAATGTCAAACTCGGTAAGTAATATTTTCCACTTTTTTAATCGACCCGTTGGCATAGGCTTCTGAAAGATATACTTTAAAGGATCCATGTAAGAGATGAGATAAGTAGTATAGGATGAGAGATAATGCTTCAACTTCTGTGCTACCCAAGTTAGGGCACAACACGTCTTTTCAAGAAGAGTATACCTGGCCTCATATGCGGTGAACTTCTTACTAAGTTAATAAATAGCCTGCTTCTTTTTGCCTGTGACATCATGTTGACCCAGGACACAACCGAAAGAATTGTCCATGACTGATAAATATAAGATCAAAGGCCTACCAGGCTCCGGGGTTACCAGCACGGGCGAATTTGACAAATATCTTTTGATTCGATCGAACGGTTCCTGACATTCTTCAGTCCATTTTACCGCAACACTCTTTTTCAGCAACTTGAATATGGGCTCACAAGTGGTTGTGAGTTGAGCGATAAACCTACTAATGTAGTTCAGTCTACCAAGAAAACTCATCACCTCCGTTCTATTCTTGGGCGGGGCAAATTTTGAATGGCTTTGATTTTCGAGGGATCCAATTCAATTCCCCGACGACTGACTACAAACCCCAACAGCTTTCTAGATGGCACTCCAAATACACATTTTGTCGGGTTGAGTTTGAGATTATACCTACGAAGCCTTTCAAAGAACTTTCTTAAATCTTTAACATGGTCGGCCTAACTTTTTGACTTAATAATCACATCATCCACGTAAACCTTAATCTCCTTATGAATCATGTGATGAACATAGTGGTCATGACTCTCATGTATGTTGCTCCAACATTCTTAAAACCGAATGGCATCACTCGATAAGAATAAGTCCCCCATGGTGTGATAAAAAATGTCTTCTCTGCGTCTTCATCATCCATAATGATCTGGTGATATCCGGCATAGCAATCCACAAAAGAGGCAACCTCGTGTTTAGCACAGTTGTCTAACAAAATGTGAATGTTAGGCAGTGGAAAATTATCTTTCGGACTTGCTCTGTTCAAATCACGGTAATCAACACAGAATCGAATTTTGCCATCTTTCTTTGGTATGGGAACAACATTGGATAACCACATGGGATAACGAGCCACTCGAATTACTTTGGCTTCAAGTTGTTTCATGATTTCCTCTTTAATTTTAATACTTACATTCGTTTTAAACTTCCTCAACTTTTGTTTGACAGGAGGGAACGCGGGATCAGTTGGCAATTTGTGAGCCACTAATTCAGTGCTTAGACTAGGCATATCATCATAAGACCATGTAAAAACATCCTTATAATCAATTAATGCTTGAATTATTCCATCTTTTAGCTGTGGCAAAATATGTACACTGATTTTAGTTTCCCTAACATCTTCTTGATCCCCTAGATTTATTGGCTCAGTCTCATTCAAATTAGGATTCGGTTTGTCTTCAAACTGTTCCAACTCTTTGCTTATTTCTTCTAGTGCTTCTTCTTCATCATATTCC
>NW_025864991.1:0-2287 GCF_002878395.1 Capsicum annuum
TCGGGCCAAATAGGTGAGCTATAGCCTATGGTTTCGAAGAAGGGCCCAGGGTCCGGGCATGCTATGGATGGTAAATCGACCGGGGCATGCTAGGGAGGTTGGGAATCATACCAGTGTAGTCTGTTTAATTTTTTGTGGCTATTTGGGTGGAAAAATGACTGAACCGGCGCGAACGAGGCATTTACGGGATAAATCGGTGTGCTATATCCCACGATTTTGGGGTGGGCTCGAGGTTTGGGTGTGCTGTGGGCAGAAAATCAACTGGGACGTGCCAGGGAGGTTGGTGATCATCCTAGTATAGTTTGTTTAATTTTTTGTGACTATTTGGGTGGACAAACTAGCGAAACGACGCGAACGAGGTATTTTCGGGCCATATTGGTGTGCTATAACCTACGATTTTGGGGGTAAGCTCGGGGTCCGGGTGTGTTATGGGCAAAAAATTGACCGGGGCATGCCAAGGAGGTTGGGGACCATCCCAGTATGGTCCGTTTAATTTTTTGTGGCAATTTACATGGACAAACGGGCTAAATAGCATGAATAGGGTATTTTTGGACTATATCGGTGTGCTATAGCCAACGATTTTGAGGTGGGCTAGGGTTCCGATCATGTTGTGGGCCAAAAATTGAACGGGGCGTGCCAGGAAGATTGTAGATCATCCAACTGTGGTCCATTCTATTTTCTATTTCTATTTGGGTGAACAAACGGGCGAAACAACGCAATGGGGCATTTTGGGCTAAATCGGTGTGCTATAGACTACGATTTTGGGGGTGGGCCCTAGGTCTGGGTGTATTGTGTGTTAAAAATTGACTGGGTCGTGCTAGGGAGGTTGGTGATCTTCCCAGTGTGGCCGGTTCAATTTTTTGTGGCTATTTGGGTGGACAAACGGGCGAAACGGCATGAACGGGGCATTTTTCGGCCAAATCGGTGTGCTATAGCCCACGGTATTAGGGGTGGACCCAGGGTCCTAGTGTGCTGTGGTTCAAAAATTTATCGGGGCATGCTAGGGAGATTAAGTATCATCCCATTATGGTCTATTTATTTTTTTATGTCCTTTTGGGTGGATAAACGAGTGAAACGGCACGAACGGGGTACTTTTGGGCTAAAATGGTGTGCTATAGCCAACAGTTTTGGGGGGGGGCGAGGTTCGGGTGTGCTGTGGGCCAAAAATCGATCAAGGCATGCCAGGGAGGTTGGGGATCATCCCAGTATGGTCTGTTTAATTTTTCGTGGCCATTTTGGTGGACAAATGGGCAAAATAGCGCGAACAGGGCATTTTCGTGCCAAATCGGTGCGCTATAGCCCACGATTTTGGGGGTGGGCCTGGGTCCGAGCGTGCTGTGGGCCAAAAATTAACTGGGGCATGCCAGGGAGTTTGGGGATCATTCCAGTGTGGTCCATTAAGTTTTCATAGCCATTTGGGTGGACAAATGGCCAAAAGGGCATGAACGGGTCATTTTCGGGCCAAATAGGTGTGTTATTGCCTATTATTTTGGGGGAGGGCCGAGGGCCCAGGTTCCGGGCGTGCCATGAGCCATAAGTCTACCGGATCATGCCAGGGAGGTTAGGTATCATCCCAGTATGGTTTGTTTAATTTTTTGTAGCTATTTGGGAGGACAAACGGGCAAAACAACGATAATAGGGCATTCACGGTCCAAATCGGTGTGCTATAGCCTACGGTTTTAGGGATGGGCAAGGGTTCGGGCGTTCCGTGGACTGAAAATCAACTAGGGCATGGCAGGTAGGTTAGAGATCATCCCAGTGTGGTCTGTTTAATTTTTTATGGCTATTTGATTGGATAAACGGGTGAAATAGCGCGAACGGGGCATTTTCAAGCCAAATAGAAGTGCTATAGCCAATGATTTTGGGGATGGGCTCGAGGTCCAAGCGTGCTTTGAGTCAAAAATTGACCAAGGCGTTCCAGGGAGATTGGAGATCATCCCAGTATGGTCTGTTTAATTTTTCATATCCATTTGGGTGCACAAATGAGAAAAACAGCACAAATGGTGCATTTTTGTCAAAATCATTGTACTATAGCTCACGGTTTGAGGGGTGGGCCTGGGGTCCGTGTGTGATTTAGGCCAAAAATCGATCGGGGCATGCCAGGGAGGTTGGGGATCGTCCTAGTGTGGTCTGTTTAATTTGTTTGTGTCCATTTGGGTGAACAAATGGGTGAAACGGCAAAAATGAGGCATTTTCAAGAAATATCAATGTGCAATAGCCCACGATTTCCAGGGTGGGCCCGGGTTCTAAGCATGTGCTGGGCCAAAAATTAATCGGAGCATGTCAG
>NW_025864992.1:0-1646 GCF_002878395.1 Capsicum annuum
CGAAAATCAAATCATTAGGGACTAAAAATCGATAATCCATATAACTACATTCTTTTTATTATAAGTATGTGTCTTAATTTCTTTAGTTTTTATTTTGTTATTATTTTTTAAAATATCTACTTCAATGTTTAGTACATTTGTTTAGTTACAATAACTCATATGATATGTATAATTAAGATTACAAAATTGAAAGAGTTTCATAGGAATGGAAACTAAAGTTTTAGATTGGATTAATAAACAAATGAACTTTTTTTAGACTAATAAATGGAATTTTTACAAAATTAATAAACGGATGAAGTTTTTATTTCATAAACTAATTAATAAACTAGAGTTTTACAAAATTAATAAATTGATGAATTTTTTTTTAGATTGAAAGTAATGGAGGAAAAGGGATGATTAAATTTTTTGAAAAAATTAAAGAAAAATAGATTTTTTTTCATTTTTTTAATCATGAAAAATGCTGATTTGACCCAAAAATACCCCATCACACGCGTGATGGAGTGTGACTACAAATATTTTACCACATCAACAAAAAAAGGGTCACGCGACTTACTAAAACAACAAGTTTGGGGTGGGGGGGGGGGGGTTACTTAGGACAAGTCAAAATTCAGGTGTACCATAAATAAAATTCGACAAGTTCAGGCGGTATTAGATACTTCTTAAATGTATTTTAGTATTTATTGAGTTTAATTCATTCATAATTTAATATGGCTAGATTTTTTAAAAAATTCAATTTCTTTTGTCTGATACAGCAAAATATTTCAATGACTTCAAGTATATATAAGAATAGTTACAACCTTAATTTAGAGCCTTTACTAAAATTAACTTAATGGTGATCTATAAGGATATTAAATAATAATTAAAATAAATTAATAAAGTATTTCATTCGGTCCATTTACTTATTGTATTTATCTTTTACACTCACTCTAAAAGAATATTTATTCATCCTCTTTTAACTATTGATTATCCCTTTTCATGCCCACTAATCAAAAAAATAATAAAAATGATGTATTATTTATTATTTATTATGTTACCTTATTTATTACATGATTTTTAAGAATTGAACAATACTAAAAGAAGTATAAAGGTTCTAATTGAAAATTATTGCAAACTTTATTTTTGTATTAAAGTTATTTTGAAAATATTTTTTTTTGAGCTAAAGTGTTTATTAATTTAAAATAGAGTTTTAATTAAAAGGTTATCTATTAGGTAGCAAGAAGAGGCCAGTTACAAGCACACAAGCGGAAATTATTCTAACAATAATAATAAGGAAAAAAATGGAAATATTTAACAAAAAGACACCATCAATTGCCATGTATGATAATTTAATTTACTTAACTAAAAAAGTGAAATACCTAAAATGCCCTTGTGAGGACTACCAAAATTTGAGATTCTCCCTTATATATAGTAGTAATAATAGTTTTATAAGGTCTGTGCTAAGCCCGGGCCCAAACTCAAATAATTTAATATTTTGTATAATATATAATTAAATATATAAAATAATTGCAACTCGAAAAGCTCATAAATTGAAAAATATTAACATTTCTATAAGTTTATGAACATATATCCTATAGCTATAAATACAAATATATTTTTCAAATATTTATTAAATCTTAATTTTATTCATAATTTCACGTTGTAAAAAT
>NW_025864993.1:0-2206 GCF_002878395.1 Capsicum annuum
TTCTCCTCTCAAGTTTTCTTTTGAATAGTCAGTCTTTCATAAAAAGTGATATTTGGAGAGAGAATTTACCATTAATAAATAGAAGTTTAAAACGCAAACTAAACTTTTAGATTTTGACAGATTTTTATTTAATGTGGTACAAAATATTTTTATAATTATTGTTACAGTAGGTAAAATTTAATTATTTTAATGTAATAAAAAAATAACTATTTGATTTTACTATTATAATGTGTAAATTTAATGATTATACGTGAAATTAACTCTAATTATATGTAAAATTAACTCTATAATTTTGAGATCGTTATATGTATTCTTTTCGTTTCTTTTACTTAAACTTTATATTAAACACAATTTTTTATTTATTTTAATAAATTAAAAGAAATTTTTTGTTATATAATTATTAAATAATTATATAAAATAATTTGTAGCTTCTTATTTTTAGTTTAAAAAAAGCAAAAAATAATTTTTTAAAATAATTATAAAAATTATTAAATACCTTTTTAAATAAAAAATAATTTATAATTTATTTTGACTAATCTATAATCTCTTTCAAACACCCACTTTGACTTATTTTTGTTGCAAACAAAAAGGACAACAAAAATATCAGTGGGCGAAACAGCTCTTGTATTACGTGTCCATTGCTGGCTTTTCATGACTGATTAACACACTTTGACACTTCAGACAAGTGGCTTCTTTCTATCTTCACTCTACTTAACTAACTTTAACTCTAATTAGACGCCTCACCTACAATAATTAATTATTTAGGAAAATAGTCCTCGTGTGTCCCAAGAAGTGGTTTTCTCTATTTATTTATTTATTTATTTTTGCTTATAAGGAGAATTTGTAGTCAGTTGATCATTTATCTTATGGGTACAAGTGGAGGCGAATGTGCATGTATTTCAGGATTTATTCAAACTTCTTTTTATATGAAAAGTTTTTTTTTTATTTATAAATAATAGAGGCTGAATTCCTTCGATTAATTCATATATGTACTACTAGATCCTTTACTAAAAATTCTGAATCTGTCCGTCCGTGAGTACAAGTTGAAATTTATATCTAATGAGGTTATATACCTAAGTTTTAAAGGAGACGACATTCACTTGAGAAGTAAAACGAATTGTTTGTAGGTATATATGCATGTATATCTTTATACTCTATAATATTTGTGAAATTTTACTTGGGTTATAACACGTGGACTTTTTTGGTGCTTCATACGCGCCATCGATATGTCAAACAACTATCAATATGGGTTGTGGCATGGTAGATATCAATATGGGTTGTGGTACAATAGATGTAGTTGTTTCATTTTTAATCAGAGATCGAAAATTTGATCTTGAGTACGGAGAAAACTGCTGGGAGCGTAGTTTTTTCACTCTTAATTAGAGATCGAGAATTTGATTCTGGGTACGGAGAAAACTGTTGGGAGCGCTGTTATCTTAATGGACCCTGCAACGCGCAATCTAAATTAATCTAAATTAATCGTGGCTTCAATACGAACACCAAACAATACGAACACCAAAAACTGAATGAAAAACAAAAAAAAAAAAAAATGCCAAACAACTGCTTCACTTCAGCAGCTTACCAAGACGAAAAAAAAAACACAGCTCCCTTGGCTTCTTCCTCTCTTTGCTTTCCTCAATTTACCATCATCTTGGTCTGAGTGTTTAATATTTTTGCTACAATTCTGAGCTCGAATCTGCTGCCTCTGCAGCTATCAACTGAGGTATTCTCTATTTCTGATAAATTGTTTTGATTTTTAATTTGAAACATCATGCTTTCAATCTTCCATGGGCGATTTCTTTTCAATAGATTATCCCAAATAAAACTGAATGGTCCATTGACCATCTCTTTGCTCTCCTCAATTTATCATCATTTTGCTTTGGGTGTTTAATATTTAGCTACAATTTGAAACTCAGATCTGCCCCCTCTGACTTTTCGTTTTCCCCTCCCCATTTTTTGGCTTCTCAATTTGTCATCATCTTCTTCCGGCTGTTTTTTGCTGGTTTTCGATGTTGGGTTGTTAATATTACTATTCAGTTGAGGCTCTCCTCTCCAGCTAGCAGGTGAGTTTTTCTGCATTTCTCTTTTTTTTTCTTTTTTTTTTTTGCCTTCTCAGATTATTTGTGTTATTTTTCATATCGGTCGGTTTGGTTTGGTTTTATATATTATCTTTTGATTTATTGATTTTTTATTTTTAAATATGCAA
>NW_025864994.1:0-1558 GCF_002878395.1 Capsicum annuum
TAAAATCACCATAATCATAAGAGAGTAAAATATATCGGGTGAAACATGTGAGTCATCATAATAAATCTCAATTCACTTCCATCTCGATTCCAAATCATCAAAGCAATCAAATATCATTACAATTCTCTTTGGAATATATGTTCATTAAATCTTCGAAAACAATGACTTTCTCAAACTTAGTCTTTCAAACAAATATGTTTTCATCTCAGATAGAAGAATAAGACTTTTCATATTAGATAGGAGAATACACACACACACATTGGGAGATCTCATAACCGACATAAACCATGTGAGCCACATGGAGCCCAACGTACAACCCACGTTGGGGAGAGTCGTCCTATCCTTGCCATCAGAGTAGGACTATAAGTATCAAATCCAAAAACTAGTGATCACTATATATAATTAGCCTCAATTTCGGCTCCTACGGGGGCACGTAGTTTTAGGGAAGTACCAACATAGCTATACCTCTCACTCGGTGCTAAAGACTACTCCCAAACTTAGCTCAGATCTTTTCAAAGAAAATCCACAATAAAATAATTCAGCAATTCACAACGGGAGCCATCATGCTACTCTTTTTTCATAATAAATCAAAATGTGGATTTGTTTTCTCACTCGAGTTCAAAAATAACTCTTTCTAGACCAAAAGGTCAAATCATTCAAATCTCAAGGTGTGCATAACACATTACTTTCACAAAAATCATAATTCTCAAATAAGGTTCAAAACCCATATATCAATACTTGAGCAAATATTTCAAGATTCACACTTTATGTAGGAAACATGTATAATTCATATGAAAATCTGGAGATTCAACTTCAATCATGATATTAACATCAACACTCAAGGAATTTATCTTCAAGACATCATTAAAATATAATAGTCGTTTGAACAAGAACGTAGGATAATAGTTTCTATCTCAAATTCATATCAAAGCATGTAAGATCATATATCTTTGTAAAATAATAAAAATTTTGGGCACAAGAACAAAAGGATGTTCTTATTGAAAAACTCCACATACCTTAAACTTGAAGCTTTGAATGAACTCTTGACCTTGGGACTCTATTCATGAAAATAATGAGTGTTTCTTATAGCCCTCGGAATGGGGATTCCGAATCTCAAAGAATTATTGAAAACTCATGGTTGAATCTTGAGGTATTTGAATTTTTAGGTTGAAACCCTAATGAATGTTCTTGGTGATTTTGAGAGAAAGTAAACTTATTTTGGTGTTATAGAAGTTTAATCCCGTGTTATAAACATATATAGGGGTGTTTTTGGCACTTGGAAGTGAGGTATGCGGCGCGTTGCTTATCACACATATTTAAGTATGCACCGCATTGCTTATCGCACATATTTAAGTATACGCCGCATTGCTTATCGCACACATTTAAGTATGCGCCGCATTGCTTATCACATACCTATTCCAGTAGCCATGTGCGATTGGTATCGTTGGAAAGCTAATTCAATTATCTACAATTTGATAGGTCTTGGGATGAAAAATTCCATGTATATTAAGAGATATTCATGTTTGAAGTTGACCCTTGTAGAATCGAATGTCAAACT
>NW_025864995.1:0-1347 GCF_002878395.1 Capsicum annuum
AACGGAGAACATTTGACTGCGTATTATATTTTTATGGTTGGATTGATGTTGTGATAATTTGAATAAGATTTTGGTAAAGAACATCTGATTGTGTATCACGTTTCTTGAATTGCATCGTGGACTGATTTTTGTACAATTGATGATTTGAATTAGGTACAAAAATAATTAGGGATTATTTTACAAAATTAATTTCTCATAAATTATTTATGGTAAATTGAACAAATTTTCTCATCCCTAATTGACCCTAATTGATTATCGATCTCTTAATTGATTAGTGATTGGATTTGGCCGAAAAAAACAGTATTGTGAATGACTTTTACAAATATTGACTTTCCTTTTTACTCTGTGATTGATTGGTATATGATTGATTTAGTAAGAGAAATTCTCTTAATTTATTAACTGAGATATTATTTTACCATTTTTATGTTAGTTTAGTTTTACAATACTCAGCCTATATAAACAATTCTTTAAGTTCCCAAGTTCTTATGTTTTACAATTACAATTACCACTACTACTCTCTTAAACAAAGCATCAGTTACTTTCAATACAAAAAGCAACACCTGGAGGGAGTGAAGAAAGTTGCAAAATTGGAAGCAGAGTGTCGGAGATTACGTGGTCTTGTGCGGAAGAAGTTGCCTGGGCCTACAGCCTTGGCCCAGATGAAGCTTGAGGTTGAGAGTTTGGGTAAAGATTATGGGGACAGCCGTGTAAAGAAATCACAAGGAGGAAGGCCCAGTTTGCCAGATTTTTCATTGGATAGTGTGCAGAAGTTCCATAAAGAGAATGAGCAACTTACGGAACGCCTTTTGAAAATGGAGGAGGAAACAAAGATGTTGAAAGAAGCTTTGGCACACCGGAACAGTGAATTACAGATATCCGGGAGTATTTGTGCAAAGACGGCCAGCAAGCTTCAAAATTTGGAAGCACAACTGCAAGCAAATGCTGAACAGAAGTGCCGACAAAAGTCCACCATTCGACGACAGCATTCTGAGGGTTCCTTTACGCATGAAACAAATCACCTTCCAAGATTGGCTTCCATGTCCGAGGATGGAAATGACGATAATGTTAGTTGCTGTAGCTCTTGGACGACAGCATTAATGTCTGAACTCTCCAATGTCAAGAAGGAGAAGAACTTTGACATTTTTAGTCACCTGGATCTCATGGATGACTTTTTCGAGATGGAGAAATTGGCTTATCAGTCAAGTGACACAAATGGAACAGTTTGATTCCTGATAATTCCAAATAATGCAAGAACCGAAACTACCTCCATGCATGTCACCACAAGCCCAGATTCTCAGCTGAAAGAACATAATGAGCCAAGTATATCAGGAAATCAAGAATCTCACA
>NW_025864996.1:0-2679 GCF_002878395.1 Capsicum annuum
CTGAAAACACTTAGTGTTTACACCCATAGAGGGACATGATGTAGACACGTAATTTTGTGCCTCCCTAAATTTTTTATACTTTTTTTTACCCTGTTTTACCACGTGCCTTTACCCATGTGATAATTTTCACTCAATAACAAATTTCTAACAACCTTGTCACCTCACCCAAACAAATTAACCACCCACCCAATCAAAATTAACCATCTCACACCCCCTACCCCTACCCCTCACTATCCTACCCAACCCCCTTACCCCTCACATTTCTTTACTCACGAGGGAATTACATACCAAAAACAAGATTCTCACAATTCACACCCATATATATGGACTAACCCATACAATTACACATATACGCACACCACAGATTCTTCCATTTTAGACCAATATACATAGATCACACACACATCCATCGATATATGCATACACACACAAACCTCACAAGAAATATTCACAGATCATAATCATTCATACACAAATAAATATAACCATGCCTCAGTGGAATACCCATATACACACACTAGTGAGTGGGAGAGGTAGGAGCTGATCGAGAGAATAGGAAGAAGGAGATTGAAGGAAAAATATTAAATTAAGAGAGATTAAGCAAGAGAGGGAGAACAGAAGAGAGAAAATAGAGAGGAAAAACAAGTGAGGGGAGAGAGTAGACGGTGAATCGAACTCTTTTCGGCAAGTTTTCATAGAAAGACGTTACAGCTACAAAATTTCATTCTCCCCCAATTTCTGTCATTGCTAGAGCTCGTCGGACCTATAGCAAAGCAACAAGAATAAATCAGCCCCTGTTTTCTACTCAAAATCACCGTGATAACACCGGGAATCCATCAAAAATACCAAACTAGTGACCAAAATCAGTGAAGGCAGTGCACATGCCTCTTGCGGCACTATGAGCTGGGCTTGGTTTAACGACGAATACTGAATCTCACTAGAAAAATTAAATTAGGCTTGATTTGGTCGTTGGTATTTGATTCATAAAGCTGGGTTTGTTCGATTGAGGTTTTCAGATCGGTTCTACTTTCTAATCGCGTAATTTGGTATATAAAAGCTCATTTGAGGTCCAATTCTCACATCTTAGTACGAGAAAGACAACGGAAGGTAAAAAATACACACCAAATCAGTCCCCAGGATCTGAGGACCAAATGGGAACCTCTCTCGGATTCACTGTCTAGAATAAGAAAGAAGAGGATACAATGTGTTAATAGACCAAAACATCCAACCAACAACAAGTTTAGAAACACAACATAAAGCTCCATAATATTACAATAGCAACAAGAATAAACAGGTTACATTAACAACACAAGAAGTCGAAACTAAAACAAGAAAGAAGATAGATAGTTAGACAAGTGTTGATATAGTCTTAACAACCCAAGAGCATATTCCACTCTTGGACCTTTAAAACTTCACACAACAAAAACCTAACTCTTACAATTGATACAAGAGAGGCGTCCACCACCTAAGAACTAATGCAATACACAAGAGAATCCACCCTTATGCTATGCCCTAGTTTTGGTTGTGGATTCTCTCTCTCTAAGAGGAGTGTTCTTTCTTCAACATTCATAAAAACTACCAACTAAATCCCTACAATTTTCAATTTATATTACATTACAAAATAAAAGACCCTTTAATGAAAAGGGCTCCAAAAAATAGCCTAAGGAGGGTGCTTGGGACGGTTTTGGGCCTCTTTCACAATTAGACTTATGGACTCTTTAGGTGGTCTTCAAAATACTCAAAAAGTGTCCATGATTGTGATCGTACTCGTATCATCCTCTCCATCTTGAGAGTAATTTGACCACGAATTCATGGCTTCACCTAGGGCAATTAGCCCTCCAAAAGAAACCACCCAAACAGTCCACAAAACATGGAGAACCCGCAAGCCCAATAATAACAAATATCGGCCGACATCTTTATTTTGAATCTTGGCTTCCTCTCCATCTTGAGATTTACCTTCAATCTCATCCGATTCAAGTCTCCTACCATCATACAAGCATTGTCATAGACCCTATATCCTTCATGTTCCTTTCTACCGTTCTCTTCTACATGGACATATCGATTTTGGAAAAGTGGAGCTTCGGTCAAGAGAGTTGGTTTAGTAAAGGGGAGCTTCTGTTATGGAGCTTGGACGGAAGGAATTTGAATTGGTGAAAGTTAATGCATTTGGTTAAGTGGATCTTGTATGGGAGGGTTCGATTTTAGTGTAGGGATTTGGCGCCCAAGTCCTTGTTGGACTTGATCGAATTGTGGGGAAATGGGCCTAGTTATGTCTCGGTTTTGAGGGCTATTTGGAGCTTGGCTTGCGGAATTAGGTTATGGTCTTGGAGGATTGGTCATTGGAAGTAAAGTGTTGGGACTCAAAGCATGAGAGTTCCTTCGACTCTCCATTCGATCCGACCTCTCACTCATAGTTACCACATACGAGCCAATTTTTTCAAGACTCGCAGTCGCCCTAGCAAGGTCTCGGGACATAGCATCAAGGCAAGCAAAAATGAGATTGATGGCATTATTGTCCATTATTTATGAATTTGAAGCCTCCAGTTCTATGGGGGTTGTACCGAAAATAACCCTTCAAGTTTCTTCAACTTCAAGCTCAACAGTGGTGGATGGCTCAAATAACCTCCAATTTAGCTCAAATTCGAACCCGATACTCATATAGTGTTAGAGAACACAAAT
>NW_025864997.1:0-3346 GCF_002878395.1 Capsicum annuum
TGTCATTACCCAAAAATTATTTATTTTATTACGTATTTATACGTAATATCCATCTTTTTATTTGCAAAGGCCTCAAAAATTGGCGAAAAATTTATTCATCTGCCAAGTGCTGATTCTTAATATGAAATAATACTTTTGATAAAATAAAGTCTTCTTTTGTAATGGAATGACCTCAAATATCCATACAGAGAAATAATTTCATTGGCTAAGAATTGTGTATTTGTCAGTATTAACAAATAAGCCAAGAAAAAGATAAATTTGCTTAAACAAAATTACATGGTAACAACAAACAATAAAGAATGGAACACCAACTAAAGCAATCATCAATACACCATTAACAATCAATAAAATTTTAAATAATCTACGTCCTGAAATCTAAAATACTAAACAACAATAATGACACAAGCAATATTAAAAGAAAATTAAGAAATTAAATTTTAGTTAAACAGCATGTTCCATGTAAACAAAAACCATGGCACAAAATTTTGTAATTAATAATTTTAACCAACACCGACGTATTACTTCACAATAATTAAATAAAAAGATTATAAATATATAGCAGTGGTAATGGAGCTTGATGGATTTTCTAGTAGGTTAGTTGTTGGGTGTTGGTAGTGTGGTTGCTTGTCAGAGTAGAGAGAGAAGGACAACGTGTTGACAGGTCGGAGTTATGGAGGTTTGTGGCTGATTGGAGCTCTATGGAATGGTGGTATTAAGGAGGCACAGGATGGTGTGAAAGCTGGAGAGAGAATGAAAAGGAGGATGAAGGGAAAAAAGGCCGAGAAGAGTATGTGTGTGTCCGTCTTCTCCAAGATAAAAGAGACGTGCAATGCAGTACTTAAAAAGAAATAATATAATAAATAAATACCTTAACAAATTGATTTTTCAAACAACTCTCCTAGATTTGGGGAAGTAGGTTGGATAAAATCAAAAAGATAAAGAAAGTGGGGCTTACTAAAGAAAAGGTAAAGAAAGAAAGAGAGATAAATCTCATGTCTTTTTTTTTTCTCTTGTGTGTGTGTTGTATTTGCGTGTGTATGTGTACAAAATATACCCCTTCCCCCTTTTTTTTCTAATACAAAGCAAAATTACTTTTATCCAAAAAAAACAAAAAAAAAAAAACCTCTCTTTTCTATTTAAAAATATAAATTTCTCTTTTAACTAGTGTATAAAAATTTCTTTACCTAAAAAAAAATAAAAGTCTCAACCCTTCACTTCAAATGTCACCCTTTTATTTAAATATGATGAGTCCTTAAATTGACGAATTTGTAGTTCTATATATTAAAGTACTTAAATCGAGTCATATTTGTAAGTAGTATTAAATAACGTGCAAAATAATGAATGCCGATGTATAATTACAGAAAAATATAAACAACAAATAAAATGTATAATTATCCCAAAAAATATATATTCTGATATAAATAATTCAAATTATACTATGCAGTAATTAATTGCAGTGTTACACTATGTACGTATGCAAATGACTGTGTAAAAATATTAAAATAATAATAAACTGATAATAATTTTAAAATTTACGAAATTAAAGTTAATTATCAAAAAATTGTGTAAAAATTAAAATATGACAAAAATTAATGAAAAAACATAAAATGATGACGATTATCAATAAACTGATAAAAATTACAAAAAATGTGTGAAAAATTATATTTGATGCCATTAAATGATCACGAAGCCTAAATACGTTAATTTCGCGTTTGGAGAGCCAAAATTCATTAGTCCAAAAGAGATAACAAAGAATTCGAAGTGACCACACCAACTTATGAAGGCTTTCTTCAAAATTTCACATTCTCTGACTCTAAGCTGATGATAGCAAGATCTTAGGTCTATCTTATAGAAAGAACTGACAGCCTGACGTAAGTCGAATAATTTATCAATCCTGGGGAGTGGGTACTTATTCTTAATTTTGACTTTGTTAAACTGACGGTAATCGATGGACATTCTGAGAGAACCATCTTTCTTACGCACGAAAAGGATTGGAGCACTCCATGGAGAAACACTGAGTTTGATGAATTCCTTATCTAAGAGATCTTTCAATTGTTCTTTCAGTTTCCTAAGCTCAGCTGGACCTATTCTTTAGGACAAAATTAAGATAGGCTGAGTATCTGGAAGGAGATCTATTTCAAATTCAATTTCCTTTTCGGGAAGAACTTTGGGGAGATCTTCAGTGAACACATCTAGAAATTCCCTTACTGCTAAAATGGACTTGAGACTTGGAGTCTCAGAACTAGAGTCTTTAAATCAGACAAGATGGTAAATACACCCCTTAGATATAATTTTTCTCGCCTTTAGATAAGAAACAATCTAACCACTAAGCACAGAGGTACTACCCCTCCATTCAATGACTAGTTTATTGGGAAACTAAAACTGAATGACTCTATTTCTATAATTAACTGAGAAATAACATGAATGGAGCCAATCCATATCGGGAATGGCCTCAAAATTAGTCATCTCTAACTCCACAATATCCGCTGAGGTAACTCTCTGGGACACTTTAACCGAGTAGTTCCTGTATACCCAAATAGCTACAATGGAGCTACCTATTGGAGTAGACACTGAGAGAGATTCTGCTAAAGATTTGAGACTAATACCAAAATTGACTACTATATAGGGGTTACAAAGGAGAGTGAAGATCCGGGGTCTAATAAAGCATTAATACGGAGATGAAAGACCTATAACGTGCCCGTAACTATGTCAGGAAAACTTTCCTGATCCTGTTGGGACTATAGTACATACAATCTGTTCTGGTGCTAACCACTAGTGGCATTGGAAGTGGCGTCTTGCTTAGTTGGTCAACCTGCTGGAGCTGATGACATATTGGACTGGCCTTGTTGACATAAATCCTTTGCCCTATGAGCCTACTAGACACTCTCTAACCCTATGTCTTGGCTTGCCATACCCAAAACATACATCACTACCAGCCTTACACATACCCTGAAGATTCCTGCCATATTTTTTACAAAGATGATTTGTACGACCACTGTTCACACTACCCTATTACTTAGAGCCTGGTTCTCTATCCCAACTGTCATTCCTGAACATTGGCATAGGCACACTAGCTGAAGATGGAGTTGAAACTGAGAATTTTTGACAGAACAGAGAATGGTTTCCACCCCCGACCTCGGCTGAGAAAAGTTAAAATTACCTATTCTAACCCTTTTATTCTCTCTCTTTCTCCTTAAGCTTCTCTTCCTTATTCTGGTGAGCTGAACCATGTAGATAGGTTAATATCCTTAATCAACATAGCATTCCAACACTCCTTGACCATACTATCAGATACACTAGAAATAAACTTACTCATTCTAGTCCTATTATCAGCCTCCATCGAAGG
>NW_025864998.1:0-2455 GCF_002878395.1 Capsicum annuum
TATGCTAGCTAACAAAGAAGTTGGATTTGTCATATTTACATCTAAGACTAGGCATCATCCATTTATCTAATTGGATGCAGCCTTTAGCCTGTCTAGGAAGATGAGAAAGGGACTGAGAGATAAGAATCTGCATAGAGGTGGAAGCCAATTTGGCTAACCAGTCAGCAACTTGATTCCCCTCCCGAAAACAGTGAGTTACTTGAATCCCTATGCTATTCTTGATACTTTTGATGTCGTCCACAACTTTTTTCAGCTTCATATTAGTGACAAGATTGTTGTTCAGCTTGTTAGTTATAGTTGTGGAGTCTAGTTCGAGAGTGAAATTAGTGTATCCTTGATATTCACAACGTCTCTGCCATATTACTGCTACTACAAAGGAACAAAATGGAAAATGCCATAACCATATCACCTCGACTATTCCATACAATTCCACCAATACCAGCCTTACCACTTTCATGTAAGTAACTATCGGTATTGATTTTTAATACAGTCATCTTGTGGGAAGCTCCAAGTAACCTGATGTAACCTTTGAAATGGCCTAAGTTTCTTTATTGTGAGACACAGAGTTGGCCAGTGATTGATGTCTTGAAAGTCTTTAAAATATTTCATCATTACAGATTTGATAAGACCAAAAGCTTGATAAATCATCTTACTGTAGCAGAAGTGTCTTTGGCCTCCAAATTTATAAGAACACCATTGTTACCAAATTTCCCAACAAATGATACTAGGAGTGATCTTCAATAAAATTTTATGGATATCATTCTCTAGTCTTACACTCCACTAAGTGTTAAAGATGTCAACAATTGGTTGATTTACATGTTGAATTCCAAAGGATTTCCCATGCTATTCTTTGTGTGCTTTGCTGCGTCACCTTGCCAAAAACATGATGCATAGTATCATTTTATACAATCCTACAACAAAAGCAATCACTTTGTGAGTTAATATTGAATTTAATGATGACGTCCTCAAAAGGTAATCTCCTTTTAATCATCCTCAACGCCAGAAAAGAGATTTTAAAAGGAACTCTATTATGCCAAAGATTATTCAGGAAATTATTTTTGGGTCTTTGTTTCCTAACAATCTGCCAGGCAGAATTATTAGTGAATATACCATTCTCAGAGGGATTCCATATGGGGTAATTGTAATTACCAATTACAACATTAGAAATCAGGTTCACAATGTAATTAGGAATAACCGTACTTAACTTTTCAAAGTTCCAGGTACCATTCTCAATAAAAGAGTTGATAAAAATTTTAGGAGACTTACCTGGGCCATAGCACAGCTTGGCGAAGGCACCTAAACCTATTCAGTTATCCCACCAAAAGCTGGAATTTCCTTCTTGAGCTTTGCATATAATGTGAGGTTCTGCTTGCGCTTTGATCTTCATCAGGCTTTTCCAATTGTGTGAGTCAGCTGACCTAGGAACTTGGCTCACTGGATGTGATCTCTTGCAATATTTCTTCATTAAGAAATCAGCCCAAAGAGATGGTTAGGTCCTGAACCTCCACCATCTTTTAAGTATCAATGAATTGGAGATATCATGCTTCCTTCTTATTCCAATGTCCCCTTCATCTTTCGGGAAACATAGATTTTATCACTTACTCCAATGATAATTATTTCTACCATCACTAGTTCCCCAAAGAAAATTAGCAAAATGCATCTCGATAAGGCAGATGGTACCCTTAGGCGGGTTGAGGGCAGAGAGAGTATAAATAGGTAAGGATTTCAAGACATGCTTAATAAGTGTAATTTTTCCACCATCAGAAAGCTTGCTACTTTGCCATCCATTTAGCCTATTAACAATTTATGCAAGTATACTATCAAAATACCTGAGATTTTTTTTTGCACTATATATTGGACAACCCAAATAATTGAAAGGAAATTTTTTATCCATATAACCAGTCATTATTCTCATTCTGTTAATCCTATGAGGAGAAGTATTTGGAGCAGTTACGAAAAAGCTCGTCATTATTCACTTTTTGACCAGAGGCTTTTTCGTACCTCCTGATTTGATGCTTAATGAGTTTGATCGTCTTGTTGTTACCCCCGCTAAAAATCACTATATCATTAGCGTAAGCTAGATGATTAATGATATGACCATTGTGATTCATGCTGAAAGGAGTAAAATTCTCATTGGAGTTGAGATTGTTCAACATTGTAGATAAAAGCTCAGAGCCAACAATGAAGAGAGAAGGAGAGAGGGGATCACGTTGTTTAAGGCCATAGGAGGAGCTAAAAAACCCCACCCTAGTTCCATTAATGAGAATGGAATACCTGCATTGGCAATAATCCTCCAAATCATATCCACCCAAATACCAAAAAACTGAACCTCTACATAACACTCATTAAAAAATTCCATGACATTTTATCATATGCCTTGGCCATATCAAGCTTCATTATTAGATTGACGCCTTTATTGTATTGCTTAATACTCTGAGCAATCTCTTGAGTAAGT
>NW_025864999.1:0-1100 GCF_002878395.1 Capsicum annuum
CTCTTCATTATTGGCTCTGAGCTTTTATCTACAATGTTGAACAATCTAAACTCCGATGAGAATTTTACTCCTTTCAGCATTAATCACAATGGCCGTATCATTAAGCATCTAGCTTACGCTAATGATATAGTGATTTTTAGAGATGGTAACAACAAGACGATCAAACTTATTAAGCATCAAATTAGGAGGTACGAAAAAGCCTCTGGTCAAAAAGTAAATAATGACGAGCTTTTTCATAACCGCGCCAAATACTTCTCCTCACAGCATTAACAGAATGAGAAGAATGACTGGTTATGTGGATAAAAAATTTCCTTTCAATTATTTGGGTTGTCCAATATATAGTGGAAAGAAAAATCTCAGCTATTTTGATAGTATGCTTGCAAAAATTGTTAAGAGACTAAATGGATGGCAAAGTAGCATCCTTTCTGATGGTGGAAAAATTACACTTATTAAGCATGTCCTGCAATCCATACCTATTTATACTCTCTCTGCCCTCAACCCACCTAAGGGTACCATCTGCCTTATCGAGATGCATTTTGTTAATTTTCTTTCGGGAAGTAGTGATGGTAAAAATAAGTATCATTGGAGTAAGTGGGAAATCTATGTTTCCTGAAAGAAGAAGGTGGCGTTGGAATAAGAAGGATGTATGATATCTCCAATTCATTGATACTTAAAAGATGGTGGAGGTTCAGGACCCAACCATCTCTTTGGGCTAATTTTGTAATGAAGAAATATTGCAAGATATCACATCCAGTGAGCAAAGTTCCTACGTCAGCTGACTCACAAACTTGGAAAAGCCTGATGAAGATCAAAGCGCAAGCTGAACCTCAAATTTTTTTAATAAAAGGAGATTACCTTTTAATGACATCATCATTAAATTCAATATTAACTCACAAAGTGATTGTTTTTATTGTAGGATTGGACAAAATGATACTATGCATCATGTTTTTGGTCAAGGTGAAGCAGCAAAGCATATATGGAATAGCATAGGATATCCCCTTGGAATTCAACATGTAAATCAACCAATTTTCGACATCTTTAACACTTGGTGGAGTGTAAGACCAGAGAATGATATCCATAAAATTTTATTGAATATCACT
>NW_025865000.1:0-3511 GCF_002878395.1 Capsicum annuum
GCAATTAATATTCGAATAGAAGCAATTCTAGTTACTGGTGCAAATGTATCAAAATAATCAATATTTTGTTTTTGAGAAAATCCTTTAGCTACTACCCAAGCTTTATATTTATCTATAGAACCATCTGAATTAAGTTTCTTTTTTAAAGTTCATTTACAACCAATTGATTTTGCACCAGGAAGTAAATCAGTTAAAATCCATGTATTATTTTTCACAACTGAATCAAGTTCAACTTTTATTGTTTCTTTCCAAAATTTAGCATCTGAAAAAGATACAACTTCAAAATAATTTGATGGTTCATTATCAACAAGAAAACTTTGAAAATCATTTTCATAAGAAAAATATTCTTTTCTAGGCCTTGTACTCCTTCTCAGTTCCTCAATATTAGAGGCAGATTCATTCTCTCTTTCAACAGGTGCATGAGAGATTTTAGCACATAGTGAAAAAATATGTTCAAAGAATTCAGCATTTTTTGTCTTAATTATAATATTACTATTTAGTACATCACATTTCAAGATAAGAAATTGTATACAACACTATGTTCAGCATATCCAATAGGCATGGAATCAATAGTTTTTGAACCTATTTTCCTCTTCTTAGGTTCAAGAAGAAGAACTTTAGCAAGGTAACCCCACATTTTTAAATATTTCAAATTAGGCTTATAACCTTTCCACAACTCATAAGAAATTTTACCAGTTCTTTTATGAGGAATTCTATTCTGTAAATGACATACAGACAAAATAACTTCACCCTACAAATTATCAGGTGCACAAGAGCTAATTAGCATAGAATTCATAATTTCTTTCAATGTCCTATTCTTCCTCTCAGCTACACCATTAGACTCAGGAGAATAAGGTGGAGTAACTTCATGAGTAATAGCTTCTTTTTCACAAAAAGCATTCAAAAATACATATTCTCCACCTCCATCAAATCTAATTCTTTTGATTTTTCTACTAAGCTGATTTTCAACTTCAGATTTATAAGACACAAAAGCATCATCTTTATTTCTAAGTAGATACAACTTAGTAAATCTAGAGAAATCATCAATAAAGATCATATAATATCTTTTACCACCTCTAGTCATAATTTGTTTTAAATCACCAAAATCAATGTGGATCAAAGATAACAATTCAGATTCTCTATTAACTGAAAAACATGACTTTTTAGTAATTTTAGCTTCAGCACATATTTCACATTTATCAAAATTACTTGAATCCAAACCAGAAATTAAACCAAGAGATTGCATATTCTTTACATATTTAATATTAACATGTCCTAATCTAGCATGCCATAAAGAAATAGATTCAACCATATAAGCAAAAGCTGATGCATTATCATTTACAATATTAAGTACATAAAGTCCATGATTACAATAGCCTTTTCCCACAAATACATTATTTTTTATTAAAATAACCTTATTAGATTCTAGAGACACTTTTATTCCAGCTTTATCTAGCAAAGCCACATAAATCAGATTTGCTCACATTGTAGAAACATGTAGCACAACCATAAGGGATAAAGTTTTTTCCAAGTGAGTTTTAGGAGAACTTTACCCTTACAGGACTTTTACAGTTCTTGAGTCGCCAAGATAGACAAATTCTTCTTTCTCAACTTGAGAGTATGATATAAAATTATTTTTATTTATACAAATGTGCCTTGTAGCACCAAAGTCTACCACCCAATTTCTCACATTGGTCTCAATATTCATTTCTGAAATGACCGCAATAATTGTATCATCCGTTTTAGTCAAATTTAATTTTGACGTAACAAGATCATCATTTCTTTCACATATTCTCTTGCATTGAGATGCATTAGGCATTTATTTTCATACCTATATTCTGCAGTGCCATAACCTTCTCACAAACTGACTGAAATAGAAGTAGCCAGAGCAACACCAACATCAGTATTATCAACAGCCTTAGGATCAAAATTATATGCCATAGTTTTTTAGATTGTTGGGAAACAACAACAAAAAAATGATAATAACAATATTATTATTTAACTGTTGACAAAATATTATATTAATAATATTAACAGTAAAATAAAATAAAATAACAGTGTATATATATATATATATTTATTATACTTGAATCGTGCTAGACACTGTCCTAAAAAATTATTTCAGCAGTGTAAAATGTTTCCCAGATTAAACAAGCACTTCTCTAATTAATTAGAAGATATTTAGAGTTAAATAAGTCTTTCCTAATTAAACAGAAGATACAAGAATCAACAAAATTATTAATACAAATACCAATAAAGTAGTTTAAAAATGATATAAATATTAAAGGCAAGTAATAATAATGAGGAAGCAAAATAATAGTGAGGAAGCAAAAGAAACGGCAGAGTTTTAATAAATTTAATCAAAGTTATATTTCTTATTCCATCAAGGTAAACAAATGGCCTTATATATATACAGGCAAAAGAAGAAACTCTTCCTCCTACAATATGACAAGTATTGTCACACTTGTCCTTTGGCAATAAAAAGAAAGGCTACTTTAGCTATATTTTGAACAAGTAGATGGCAAAAACAACTATATTTTGAACAAGTAGATGGCAAAAACAAGTAGAGCATGACTCACATCAGCACGAACCAACATTAAGATATTTATTTATTTTTTTAATTTAGATATATTTAAATAAAATTTTTTAATAAAAAGATTGTATATATTTACTAGGATTCATCCAGAATCTAGCATGAGTTCAACATATGTTTTTTTAATATTTATTTAGATAATTTAAGTTGTTAACTATTGTAATTTATAATATTTTCTATGTAATTTTTAAATAAATATATGTTACTTTTCTTGTCCAAATTTTTGTGGCATTGATAGTCGATTATATTTTAAAAATAATTTAAATTTTTAATTATTGTGATTTATAATACTTTTCTTCTATTCCAATTTTAGTGACAAAAATATAATTTTAAGAGTCGACCAAATATTTATATCTTTTAAAATTTTTAAATTATTAATTATTGTGCTTTCTAGTATTTTTCATGTATTTTTTTTAAATATATAACATATTAAATTATTTTTAGATATTTTAAGTTGTTAAATATTATAATTTACAATATTTTCTATGTACTTTTTGAATAATATATGCTACTCTCCTCGTCCAGAGTTTTGTGTCGACGATGACCAATTATATTTTTTTAAATAATTTAAATTTTTGATCATTGTGATTTATAATAGTTTTTCTATTTCAACTTATGTGGCACAATGCTTAAATGTCCATAATAATTAATTAGGGGTGATATAGTAAAATGTAATTATTATTATTTATTATTTATTATTTTTATTATGTGTATGTGTTGATTCAAAAAGAATTTGAAAACATTTAGAAATATGTTGAATGTTACAAATGTTAATAATCCATTTGATGCTTCTTGATTTCTCTGCATTTATCTCTTGTGTGTTTTTACCTTTTTGCCCTTTGAGTATATGTAGTAATTTTTATTTTTTTAAAAAAATATCATGAAAAATTTTATTCATAGTATATATATATATATATA
>NW_025865001.1:0-1401 GCF_002878395.1 Capsicum annuum
TGATTTTTAAGGGTATTTTGGTCATTCCCACTCCAATCCATCCGGGTAAACCATGGATTTAAGTCCATTAAGAGCATTCAATAGCTCATTTTTCTCTAAAATTTCCTAAGGCTCAAACCCCAACCCTACTACTTCAAATTTCATCCTTCTATGTCTCTTGATTGAACTGTAGAAATTTCAAATTGATTTGGGATTCGAGTTGATCATGTTAAGGGCTTCGAGAAGCACCCTTTATTTTTGTGAATAAAGTTTCAGAGTTGGAAGTTCATATTCATTTTCCATTTTTAGGTATGTGGGGCTTTGAACAAGAATAATTCTTCCGTTCTTGTGTCCGTATCTTTAATTTTTATTATGGATTATTATGAGTTTGGCAAATGAATATAGTTCCAAGATATCCTACCATGAAATTTTGATTATGTATATATGTAAATTGTTCAAGCTTGTCAATTATGATTATTTAATGGATTCATATGGTTCTGTAAGTTGAATTATGTCTAAATAATTCGATTATGAACTTATAAAGATTTGAATTGTAAGTTTCGAATCACATGAGTATTTGACTATTTTCATTCTATGAATTGAGATTTAATATTGGGATTCTTGGTGTTTCTATCAAGAATTGATATATTTTGAACATGTATCCACATTTTAAGTTCAAAAATGAATTTATTGGTATTTTCAAGTATTTTCAAGCCATGTGTCAAATTTTGAGTTTCCTTATGACGAATTGAGTTATTGGATATATTGATATCGAAGTTGCAATGAGTCTTGGTATTTTTCAAATGGTTTTGATGAGCTAAATTGTTAAAAATATTAGGTATTGAGTCTTCATATTCTTGTCCAAATTTTGAGTCGGATATGGTTCAATGCATTGATACCTTGTTGATTTTGAGGAAGATTAAAATGTTTTGAGCTAAAATGTGTTGAGTTAGGAATCCATAAATTGATATGATTTGATAAATGAGAAAGAGATTTGATTTGGTCTTTATGATAGACCCTTGTGATGTTGTGGTGGATTTCCTACAGCGTTCTGAGCTTGTCGGGGAGTAGTACTTAGCACCGAGAGAGAAATTTGGTATTTTCCCAAACCTATGTGCGACCATAGGGTTGTTTGATGATGATATTATTGGCCAGAGATCCCGATTGTGATTATTGCAGTTTTAGGGTCGTACTCCCTGGCAAAGAGTATGATGCTCCCGCCAATGGAGGTTTCAAACGTTGGTATTCCATGTAGCTCACGTGGGGTTGCCGGTTATAGAAAACTCCCATTTCCATAAGATTAAGTTTCTTGAATTACCGAGTCACTCCGAGATTTGAGTCAAAGAGTTGAGATGTTTATGATGTTTTATGGTCATTTATGATGATTTATAATTACCTATGATGATTTTTGATGATATGATA
>NW_025865002.1:0-2649 GCF_002878395.1 Capsicum annuum
CTGCAGGTGCATTAGTTAGCCCAAATGACATAACTAGAAACTCATAATGACCATACCTTGTTCGGAAAGCTGTTTTGGGTATATCTTTTTCTTTGACTCTCACTTGATGATAACCTGACCTCAAATCAATCTTAGAAAAACATTTGGTACCCTATAACTGATCAAATAAATCATCAATTCTTGGAAGAAGATATTTATTTTTCAGAGTCACTTTATTCAGCTGCCTATAATCAATACACATTCTCAATGTGCCATCTTTCTTGCGCACAAACAGCACTAGTGCTCCCCAAGGGGAAATACTAGGCATAATGAACCCCTTTTCTAGCAAATCTTTCAATTGCTCTTTCAATTCTCGTAATTCTGCCGGGGCCATCCTATACGGAGGAATTGAGATTGGCTTAGTGCCTGGTATCACATCAATACCAAATTTTACTTCTCGTTTAGGAGGTAAACCTGGAAGATCTTTAGGGAATACATCAAGAAATTCACTTACTACTGGTACAGTGTGAAGATCTGGTGATTCCGATTCCGTATCCTTTAGTCTAACTAAATGACATATGTAGCCCTTGGAAATCATTTTTCTCACTTTGAAATAAGAAATAAATCTACCTCTTGGTGCGCCAATCTTACCTTGCCATTCAATAACTGCTTCATTAGGAAAATGTAAATACATCTTTTTCGTACAACAGTCAATTTTGGCATAACAAGACGCCAACCAATCCATACCCATTATAACATCAAAATCTACCATTTTTAGTTCCACAAGATTGGCCATCGTGTCTCGACCACACACAGTTACTGCACAATCTTTATAAACTTTTCTAGCAATAATAGATTCCCCAACCGGGATAGACACTTCCAACGGCTTATCTAACAATTCGGGGGTTTTTTTGAACTTTCCAGCAACCAAAGGAGTAACATATGATAATGTAGAACCCGGATCAATTAAAGCATATACATCAAATGAAAATATGGGCAACGTACCCGTAACCACATCTGGGGAAGCCTCTAGATTCTGTCGATCCGCTAAAGCATAAGTGCAATTCTGAGTCCCGCTGGAACTGACGACTTTTTTTTCATTTCTAGCGTGACCCTAAGGTTGTGCGCCTCTACCAGAATAAGATACCGGTGACGATGCTGCAACAGCTGATCCCGAAGGTCGTGCTACGCCACCTGCGCCCCTTCGTGGGCATTCTCTCATCATATGCCCCGTCATACCGCACCAAAAACAAACATTTGTTCCCATTCGACATACGCCCATATGATGCTTTTCGCATCAATTACATAGCTCTCGAGAAGGTCTCGATTGGCTCATGTTCCCTTGCCCATGATAACCCACTAATCGCGAACTATAACCCTCACTTCTTTGCCCAAATTGACTGCCTCTGAACCCCTGATGCTGTGGTGGAGCACTAGCTGCAGAATAGGAAAATAATGGCCTAGGTGGTCTAGCAGAAAATTGAGGTCTAAAACCTCCCTGTGGCGCCATAAACTGCCCTGTAGATCTGGCCCTCTTAGAAGATCCGCTTTCAAATTCCTGTGTTCTTTTTTCTTTGCCTCTGATCTTCCATTTTCTGTGCAAATGCTTGGATGCTAGCTATATCCATGTCTTTATTTAGTGCAGCAATAGTACAATCCCTAACCAAATACGGATCTAATCCATCCACATACCGATGAACTCTGTCATCCATAGTAACTATAACATTAGGAGCATATCTGGACAAGGAATTAAATCGAAGACTATACTCCCTCACACTTGTATTACCCTGTCGAAGATTTAAAAACTGATCCGCACGGGCCTGACGAGTCTCATATGGAAGATAATGATCAATAAATGCCTCTTTGAACTCTTTCCAAGTAGCTGGGGGTGCATTAATGCCCCTTGACCATTTCCAGTCTTCATACCAATATATAGCCTCACCTTTGAATCTATACGCGGGTAGCTCCACTGTCTCTCTGCCCGATACATGCATCACCTTTAGGGCCCTTTGGATATGATCAATAAAGTTCTGCGGATCTTTGTTAAGATCGGATCCGGTAAAAGTAGGCGGATCCATCTTAAGAAAATCTTGCGTCCGAAGACTAGCCGCCCTATCAGTACCGCTAGGACCCGCGGTAGGAATAGCTTGCCCTTGGACTTGACCGGCAACAATCCGGGTCAACAGTTGTACTGCATCCCTCATATCCTGATCAGCAGCATTAACAAGTGGTTCTGTGAATGTGGTTCGCCTCCCCCTTATTCCATCTGGAGTGAAAGACATTTCAGATACCCACTCAACTTGAGCTTCACTCTGATTAACTTGTACAAGCGGTGACTTACTAGTCCCTTCTCCGACAGCTACGTCTACCCGCTCGCTGGTATTCCTACTTCTGATATCCGGCATTCTTACTGTAATAAGAGAAACAAATGGATTTAGTGGCCAAGTATGACTTCGTTTGCTATATAAACTCTATGGCACGATCTATGATCTGAAGAAAAAGAAATAATTTCCTAAATGTCCATAGCCTCCTGTTTATAGATGTGGTGCACAACACACCGATAAACAAGACTCTACGTAGACACAGCTTTGTAGACTTACTAGGACGAACCTCTCTGATACCACTTTTGTCACGCCCCAAAATCCCATCGGGCCGGACTGGCACCGAAAG
>NW_025865003.1:0-1894 GCF_002878395.1 Capsicum annuum
TGATAAAGACAGTTTGCAAGCTTAGTCAGTATGAAGATACCACTAATGATAGCCTTGGTTAATAATAAATTGAATAATGGTTTGGTTGTGTACTAATGGTTTTAATTGGGCTATAATGGCGGGGTGTAATAGCTAGGGTGAATGTGTGATTTCAATGGAAGGACAGTGGAAACTCATGTTTACCGATATGAGGATTGGGCATGGATACCCTATACTTGAGGGGCACACGAGAATCCCTTAACACTTGTATATATGTATCATAGTGAGAGAAGGGAACACGGGAGTCCCTTTCTCCTATGATATCTTAGGTTTATGTGGATAAACGCATCGGGGCCCGACGAGCGGTGACACTGCACCTATATAGCCTGTGGGTGGATTATGACGATTATGTTACACATGCCCAAGTTAATAGTTTTAAGGGCATGCTAAACCCTGTTCCCTTTGCCGGCATGGATATATATATATGTATGGTTGTAAAAGCATATGGTTGGTTTACTTGGTTTCAAAGGTTTGCATTATTTTATCCTTATCTTGAGTACTTTCTAGAGTTCACCAGCTAACCTGGGTTCAGGCAATTGTATTCCCACAGGATGCAAGAACCAGCAATACTTCTCTTCCTTCTCATTGACCAAATTTGAGAACAATCGATGTTGGATTGAAGTAGTGTGCTTCCATAGTTGGGAAGGCATCCATTTCTTGTCATGGATTACTTTACTTAATATTTTCTTTCAGTAAACTTTTGTATTTGGCTATGGTCAATGGCATTTCCCGACTAGATGCTCTATATTTTGGTTTAGAGGCTTTGTATGGACAATTGTGGACTTGGGTATTGAATGGTTACGATATATATATACATATATTTCATGAATTGAGTTATCATGTTTTGTGTTGTTGGTTGGTTATTGGATGGATTGACTTGGTCAGTTGGTCTCGGATATAGAATTATACCAAAGTCGTTACATTATTTAATACATCATTCAGTTATATATTAGGAATTCATCCGATGCAGGATATATGTTGGTGTGTTGAATTGGGTTATGAGGGTGGTCTCTGGTGCTAGTTAGACTTGAGATGCCCATTATGACAAGGCCCAGATTTGGGTGGTTTCAGTAAATTGCATATTTGTCGTAATAATTTTGTTTGTTGTGAAGTGAATGAGGGATTAAGAGCACTTTAGAATTTATATTCAGCCTTAGGATAGCATAAATGACATAGTTAGTAGTATAAATTATGGAAAAAACCAAATTACCCTTCTACAAATATTGTAGAAAATCATGATTTTGGATGCCAAACAGACCCTCCCATGATCGTAGGACCCAACCACAATTGTGTTATTGAATCAAAGGTTATATGGGGCCTTTTTGTAGGACTCTAAAGTTGACCATACCTTACTATTCCACGATCGTGCAATCTAAGCACGATCTTGCGTTCCTGGTCCTGGTATGGGTAGTAAAATCTGCTAGCTTGGCAGTGCTTCAGTAAAATTAACATAACGTCTTATTGTGATATGAGATTAAAGTAAAAGTTTATTCATTAAAAAGATAATTGAAATATATACCATTTCATGTGTCATAAACTCAAAAATACTTCATAATCTAGGATTTATACCATTTTAAGTTCACTATAGAAAGATTCTTCTAAAGAAATCAATTGGTAAGAGAATTTTGACATGGATTTGCTCTAGGAGTTACTTGTGGCCCTAATACTTTCCTAGATCAATTATCATACTATTGGAACATGATGTTTGATTCAACATTTACTTGGATAATGATTTTAATCTTAGATATTTCTTTTGAGGTGTTATACCGCTATAGCCGGAAAATTCCTACTATAACAGAGTGACATCATCCTGACTTAAAAATTTTGAGTTATTAAATTTTTAATCCAGTCACCC
>NW_025865004.1:0-1150 GCF_002878395.1 Capsicum annuum
AAAAGTGAAAAGTTAAAATTAAATATTCCCTAACAAAAAGGGGAGAGGCATTCTTTTTTAAACTAACTAAAAAAGAGAATTAGACAAACAAATTGAAACAGAGGGAGTACTCTTGTGCACCTGCTTCAGTAAAGTGTCCTTAATGTAAGGTCCCAACCTGTTTTATCATTCTTATTTGTTCTTATTTGGTGAAAGTTTTCTTAGTTTCATGAGCATTAGTAAAATAGATCCCCTCAGGAATGGTTGCAATTTGGTATGCATTGATTGATGAACTGCTATTAACAATAATATGTTTACCCCTAGATGCCACGCTTTCCGCATTAGAGTGCTTTTACTATGCAAGAACCTCAAGAAAAATGAAACGTTTTTTTAAAGATGTATTTGAGAGGATTCCAGTAATTATAACTTCCATGTAAATGTATATCACACTTGTGAGATTAACACCATGGGATTAAATATTTGGTCTTACAAACTTTTTGCTTGATCTGAAAAGTTATCAGCCTTCAACTCAGTGTGGATGTAACAAATTGGATAGATCAGAGAGGTGCATACATAAATATATACAGTATGTCTGGAGATGTTTTGCTGAACTTAATCGGATTTTTGTACCTTTAGAAACTCTTTTATCATTAATATTAAAAACTCTTAGTAATTAGAAATGTCTAAGTGAAAATTGTCGTCAAGTTTAAGGGATTGGTTCCGCATTGATTGTAACTCACTTCGAGAATCTTCCTGCATAGATTTCCTTCACCAAGTCACCGCCAACAATCAACTCTTATCATTTGGTGTCAATTATTATGTTATTAAACCTTAAAAAGAAAAAAAAAACAAAAACATCCTAAAGAATAGGGACCATTTTAGTAATTTTGTTCTATTTCAAAGAACAAAATTCAAGAATATATAACCAGGTCAGCAAGGGCCCTTCAACACTCTATTAAATCCCTAAACATAAAAGCAAGCATACACTCACCAACTTCACAGTCAAAAACGTTTTAAATAAATTTCCATCTTTGGGTATCTGCCGCTCTTTTATTTTTACCGGATATCCCAACTATTAATTATAACACTCTATTACCCTTCCTAAGGAGCAAAAAGTCTATTTGGTTTTGGCCACCGAACTACGAAAGGTAATAAAATGCTCCTCTTTCTT
>NW_025865005.1:0-2350 GCF_002878395.1 Capsicum annuum
AAAAAATGAGATTTTTACTTTCTTTGCAGGACCCTCCTGAAAAATGGAATTTTACTTTTTATTCAGGATCATCCTGAAAAATGGGATTTCACTTTCTGTTCAGGATCCCTGAAAAATAGAATTTTACTTTCTGTTCAGGACCCTCCTAAAAAAAGGGACTTTAGTTTCTGGTCAGGACACTCCTGAAAAATAGAAATTTTCTTTCTGGTCAGGACCCTCCTGAAAAAAGGGACTTAACTTTCTGTGCAGGACCCTCTTAAAAAATGGGACTTTACATTCTATTCAGGACACTCCTGAAAAATGGGACTTTACTTTCTGTTCAAGACCCTCCTGAAAAATGAGATTTTCCACTATGTTCATTACCCTCGTGATAAATGCGAATTTTTCTTTATGTTCAGGACCCTCCTAAAAATGGGATTTTACTTTCTGTTCAGAACCCTCTTGAAAAATGGGATTTTACTTTATGTTCTTGAACCTTTGGAAACATGGGATTTTACATTCTGTTTTGGACGCTACTGAAAAATAGGACTTTACTTTCTGTTCAGGACCCTCCTGAAAAATAAGACTTTTTTTTCTATTCAGGACCCTCCTAAAAAATGAGAGGTTACTTTATGTTCAGGACCCTCCTGAAGAATAGTATTTCACTTTCTATTCAGGACTCTCCTGAAAAATGGGAATTTACATTGTATTCAGGCCCCTCAAGAAAAATGAGATTTTACTTTCTGCTCAGGACCCTCCTAAAAAATGGGATTTCAGTTTTTGTTCAGGACCCTCATGAAAAATGGGATTTTACTTTCTGTACAGGACCCTCTTGAAAAATGAAATTTTACTTTCTATTCAAAACCCTCCTAAAAAATGGGACTTTACTTTTATTCAGGTCCCTCTTAAAAAATGATTTTACTTTCTGTTCAGTACCCTTCTAAAAAATGAGATTTTACTTTCTGTTCAGGACCCTCCAGAAAAATGGGACCTTACTTTCTGTTCAGGAGCCTCCAGAAAAATGCGATTTTACTTTCTATTCCGGTCCCTCCTAAAAAATGAGATTTTACTTACTTTGCAGGGCCCTCCTAAAAAATGGGATTTTACTTTTTGTTCAGGACCCTCCTGAAAAATGGGATTTCACTTTCTGTTCAAGACGTTTCTGAAAAATGGGATTTAACTTTCTGTTCAGGGCCCTACTTAAAATAGAGACTTTAGTTTCTGTTCTGGACACTCCTGAATAAAGGGACTTTACTTTGTGTGCAGGACCCTCCTAAAAAATGGAACTTTACATTCTATTCAGGGCCCTCCAGAAAAATGGGACCTTACTTTCTGTTCAGAACCCTCCTGAAAAATAGGACTTTACTTTATGTTCAGGACCCTTTGGAAAAATGGGATTTTATATTCTGTTTTGGACCCTACTAAAAAATAGGACTTTACTTTCTGTTCAGGACCCTCCTGAAAAATTGGTCTTTACTTTCTGTTCAGGACCCTCCTAAAAAATGAGTGGTTACTTGATGTTCAGGACCTTCCTAAAAAATGGGATTTTACTTTTTATTCAGGACCCTCCTGAAAAATAGGACTTTACTTTCTGTTCAAGACCCTCCTGAATAATGGAAGGCTACTTTATGTTCAGGACCCTTCTGAAGAATAGTATTTTACTTTCTGTTTAAGACCCTCCTGAAAAATAGGACTTTATGTTTCGTTCAAGACCCTTCTGAAAAATGTAACTTTACTTTATGTTCATGACCCTCCAGAAAAATGAGATTTTACTTTTAGTTTAGGCCCTCCAAAAAAATAGAACTTTAGTTTCTGTGCAGGACCCACCTAAAAAATTGGACTTTACATTCTATTCAAGACCCTCCTGAAAAATGAGACTTTACTTTCTGTTCAGAACCCTTCTGAAAAATAGGACTTTACTTTCAGTTTCGGACCCTCCTAAAAAATGGGACTTTACTTTATGTTCTGGACCCTCCAGAAAAATAGGATTTTACTTTCTGTTCAGGACCCTCTTGAAAAAAGGGACTTTACTTTATGTTCAACACCCTTTGTAAAAATGGGATTTTACATTCTGTTTAGGACCCTCCTGAAAAATGGGATTTTACTTTCTGTTCGGGACCCTCTTGAAAAATGGAATTTTACTTTCTATTCAGAACCCTCCTGAAAAATAGGACTTTACTTCTATTATGGGCCCTCCTGAAAAATGATTTTACTTTGTATTTAGTACCCTTCTGAAAAATGAGATTTTACTTTCTGTTCAGGACCCTCCAGAAAAATGGGACATTACTTTCTGTTCAGGAGCCTCGAAAAAAATGAGATTTTAGTTTCTATTCATGTCCCTCCTAAAAAATGAGATTTTTACTTTCTTTGC
>NW_025865006.1:0-1962 GCF_002878395.1 Capsicum annuum
TGGCCGAAATTGTGTACTTGTGGTGTTCTTGGATGAGATTTGTTCTTGAGTCTAGGTATAAGAGTATTTTACTTGTCTTGTGTGTTTGTAGTGTTAGTTTTGTTCCTCACTAACACTTTGAGTCGATCCAAACTTGAGCTTGAATTGTTAATATTGTTGTTGTGAAGAAAGTGTGGCCGATTGGATGTTGTTGTTGTTCTATCCTTGACCGAGTTGAAGGCCTTGTGTTGTGGTGGTGTTGTAGATCTTGAAAGGTTGTTGTTATATTCTTGTTGTTCATCACACCCTTCACCTTTTGTAAAATTGAAAACACAACACGAAGGGGACTTAGTCGATTGTTGCTGCTATCCTTGTGGTCTTAGCCGTGAGATTGTTGACCTTGTTTTGGTGGACTTGTTGTTCTTGGGAGATTGTTGTTGGTTGTTCTTGTTGTGGTTGTTGTGTTCTTGAAGTTCTACACCATATTCATCACCTTGTTAATATTAAAGTGAACTTAGATCTTAAAAAGGTGAAAGACAAGGTGTAGTATTTGTTAAGTCTTGAAAGACCCCCAACCACCAAAAGACTTTACATCTCCACCACTTTTTCATAAAACAAGGGTCCATGTTTTAAGGAAAATTACAAGTCTAGTCAAAGACTTTTGAGTCTTGAAATTTGAATTCCAAAGACTAGTTTGTATTTCCCTTCTTTGAACAATTTTCACCAAAGTAAAAAAATTATAGAATTGATCAAGACTTCCAATTTTGGAAAATAAAATTGTTGAGAACCGAGGCCAATCATGGATTGCCACATCACCAATTATTGTTCACTAATAAAGATCAAATTTTGATCTTTTAGTATCATTTTGTGTCTTTAGTTTCGTTTGTTGATTCCCATACTAACTTACAAGCTAGTGATTAATTACTAGATTGTGAGTTAGTTCGAAACCGTATTTTTTTTATGTGTGTGTTTACGTTCCTTTGTGTGTTTCATTATTTTGAGTCGTTGTACACACTTGATTCACCTCTCAACAACTCTCGGAGTACAAGCAAGCTTACAACATTTGTGAGATTGAGTGTGAGGGATTCGAGAGACAAGATATAAAAGAGAGAGTGAGGATGTTTATGTACAACTAATGTGTTTTCTATTTTGTAGGTAACTCCTTTGCCATAGTGGACACCATTTTGGCCCACCTTGATGCTATTGCCCAAGAAATAGCTAAGGCGAATGCGGGTCTTGACAAATTGGGCTCGGATATGTCTACTATACTTGAGAGGTTGGATCGAGTGGAGAGTTGAAGGAACTCTCATGTTTCTACTCCCAAAGCTTTACCTCAAATGATCAACCCTCCAAGACTACAACTAAATGACATAGACATAAGCCAAGCCAACAAATGTCCTTAAGCCCGAGACCTAAATGAGTCACTTCCCCCTAAATTCAATAAAGTCCAACAAGAGGGACTTAGAAGCCAATTTCCTCCCATCCAAGCTCCACAACCGAAGCCCCCCCTTACCAAATCATTCATCTCAATCGAAACTCCACTTCACCAGAACCGATATATCCATGTAGAGGAGTATGGTGGAAAGGAACATGAAGGATATGGAGACTACTACAATACTTGTATGATGGTAGGAGACTTGTTTCAGATGAGATTGAAGACAAGGCTCAAGATGGAGAGGAAGTCGAGGTTCAAAATGAAGATGTTGGCCGAGACTTGTTGTTATTAAGCCCTCAGATTCTTCATGATTTTGTGGACTGTTTTGACATGTTTTTGAGACTTGTTTGCGGATTGTTTTGAGTAAGTTTCCTTTGAAGTGACCAATTGAACGAGGTGAAGCCGTGAATTTGTGGACAAATTCCTCTCAAGATGGAGAGGATGATACTGGAGTAATCACGGATATGAACTTAGGAGAGTGCGTGTTGGACCCGAGTCTTGACATGTGCAATTGAAGTGTAAAAGAGGCTCAAAATGCACCCAAATCA
>NW_025865007.1:0-1064 GCF_002878395.1 Capsicum annuum
GGGGGGGAAGGATGTAACACCCCATATTCAATTATGTGTATTGGCGTATTCAAGTATGTGTATTGGTCTTATTTATATGGAATTAATTTTATTTTATTTTATTTATACCGGAATTTGCCCGTCAATGGTTCCATATGAAGGTCATTGAATAAGCTTTCCAACGACATAGAGATTTCCAAAAACGGATAGGTTTCATAGATAATCGAGCACGTTCAAAACTATAAAATGGTGGCTGGGATATTTGGGAATAGTAAATGTGCAGGAAAATCTCCTGCACACAAACTACTGAGACCAGCCAATTTTTTGGGTCAACTTCGAACGATCATAACTCCCTAAATATAATGAACTGGGAGAACACGGACCTATGAAAAGAAATATCTTTTGAGTCTTCTTTCAAATTCAATTAGTTTCATCCATCCAACATCTGAGTAAGGAGTTATACTCGTTTTACTTCAGCCTCTCAAAACAAATTTTTAAGGTCAACTTCAAACGACCATAACTCCTTGTACAGGACAAACTGGGTGGCCTAATTTATATTAAATGAAAGACCTTTGAGTTATCTTTCGAATGATACCAATTTCACCCAAATATGGTATCAGAGCAAAGAGTAATGGTCGATCTACTTTAGCTTATCAAAACAGTCTACCAAAGGACAGATTTGACATTATTTAAATTTTAAAGGCGTTTTGGTCATTCCCTATTATATTATGGATGGGAATATGTGTATATATACATGTATATGAGTTCAAAAACTCCTTTTCATCATCAACCATTGAGAAAGAACAAACCCTAGCCATATTTGACCTTTAAATTACTTTTGATTCAACCGTAGAAATTCCAAAGTAATTTGATAACTACGTTTGTCATCTCGAGAGCTTTGAACGGCACCTATTATTTGTGCAAACAGGATTGAATAATCAAGAGGTGAATTCTAAGGTATGAATATTGTTTGCCTTGTTCTTTTCCATATGTATATATGTGATAGAGGATTATATGTATTGGTTGTTATTGAAAGGTGATGCAAAATAGTCCATAACCCTATTTCCATCACCTTTCAATAACAA
>NW_025865008.1:0-1349 GCF_002878395.1 Capsicum annuum
CCTTCATCTGAGCAAGTGCTCGTTTATTTATATTCTTAGAAATGAAAACTCGTACACTGTTTTTCTTTACATCTGTCAGCAACTTTACAAAAGTAAAAAAAATGTTTCTGCAAAGTCCTAAAGCTAATGTCTAATCTAATAATGGCACTACTTGCCAAAAAAGACTAAGAAAAGTCAAAAAGCCTAAGGCTACTTACATGATAATTTACGTAAAGCTATCTAGCTATTTTAAATCTTCCATATGTCTTTTTCTTCTTTAATAACTTGAATTACTTTCTTTGTCTTCTTTCTTTATCCGTAGTTATCTTCTTTTTATTGCTCTGTATCTTCATTATTGCTTTATATCTTGTATCTTTCAACTGTCGTTTTTATATTCTTCTATTCGAGTTGAATTTCTGGGACAATATTATCTTCTCCATTACATTTTGAATATTGATGGTCTGGATATTTATGTTCAATTAACTTGCAATATCTGGAATAGAAGAAGATAAAAGCGACAGCTGGAAGATGCAAGATATGAAACAATAATGGATATATAGAGCAATAAAAAGAAGATAACTATGGATAAACAAAGAAGACAAAGAAAGTAATTCAAGTTATTAAAGGAGAAAAAGAAATATGGAAGATTTAAAATAGCTAGATAGCTTTACGTAAATTAACAAGTAAGTAGCCTTAGGCTTTTTGACTTTTCTTAGTCTTTTTTGGCAAGTAGTGTCATTATTAGATTAGACATTAGCTTTAGGACTTTGCAGAAATATTTTTTTTACTTTTGTAAAGTAGCTGACAGATGTAAAGAAAAACAGTGTACGCGTTTTCATTTCTAAGAATATAAATAAACGAGCACTTGCTCAGATGAAGGTAAGTCTTCATGCATTGAAGCACAAAATCTCTTGTCCACAACAAATATTTTACTTATTTATTAAAAAAACGGGTATATTTTAATGGAAAAATCTATGGAGGAACAAAACTTAGAATTACCAAATCTACTAGAATAGGTATATTCATTTACTATTATGAATAGCTAAATTCATAAATTCCTAACAATCATGATATGATAAAATAAGTTCATGTTAGTTGCTTTATAGTAGAATTATTCAAAAAATAGCATGTTAAGAAGTTTATCAGCAAAGTGGAAAAGGAGAAAAATCCCTAAGAACTATGTCATCCTAAAGGTGAAACCGGTAAGACAAGAAAGCCATGATAGGGGAGTAACCAGAGTAGAGGCGCTGTTTAAGGGAAAAGTATCCAGATTACCATGCTAATAGTGACCGAAGAATATGCTATTTAAGAATAATCTAGTAGATAGCAATCTAAAGTGATCATATTTTGTTATGTGCATGATTGAAGGG
>NW_025865009.1:0-2850 GCF_002878395.1 Capsicum annuum
TGGATGCAAGAAGAAAACTCTAATTAGTCATCAATTAAAAGCAAAAACAAAGAGTCAAAATAAGAAGAAAAATAAAGTACAACAATCACACATATGTTTTTAGTAAATTTGATTAAAATACTATTTAAATGGTATTATAGATATTCTTTTTATGTAAAGCGAAACTCTAACTTATTTTAAAACTAGAGGAGCATAGCCCGTGTCAGCACGGGCCCAACATTAAGATATTTGTTTATCTTTTCAATCTTGATATATATTTAAATAAATTTTTTTAATAAAAGGATTGCATATGTTTTCTAGGATTCATCCGGAATCTAACATGAGTTCAACATATGCTATTTTAATATGTATTTATATAATTTAAGTTGTTAACTATTGTAATTTATAATATTCTTATGCAATTTTCAAATTAATATACATTACTTTTCTTGTCCAAATTTTTGTGGCATTGATAGTCAATTATATTTTAAAAATAATTTAAGTTTTTAATTATTGTGATTTATAATATTTTTCTTTTATTCTAATTTCAGTGACACTAAATTAATTTCAAGAATCAACCAAATATTTTATGTCTTTTAAATTTTTTAAGTTGTTAATTATTGTGATTTCTAGTATTTTACATGTAATTTTTTGAAATATATAATATATTAAATTATTTTTAGATATTTTAAGTTGTTAACTATTGTAATTTATTATATTTTAAGTTGTTAACTATTGTAATTTATAATACTTTTATGTAATTTTTTAATAATATATGCTACTCTCCTTGTCTAGAGTTTTATGTCGACGATAGCCAATTATATTTTTTAAATAATTTAAATTTTTGATCATTATTATTTATAATATTTTTTCTATTTCAACTTATGTGGCACAATGCTTAAATAACCATAATAATTAATTAGGGGTGATCTAGTAAAATATAATTATTATTATTAATTGTTTATTATTTTTATTATGTGTATGTGTTGATTCAAGAAGAATTTGAAAATATATAGAAATGTGTTGAATGTTACAAATGTTAATAATCCATTTGGTGCTTCTTGATTTCTCTACATTTATTTCTTGTGCGTTTTTTACTCTGTTGTCCTTTGAGTATATGTAGTAATTTTTTTTTTTTAAAATATCATGAAAATTTTTATTCATATATATATATATATATATATATATATATCATGAAAATCATGGATTCAATATTATTAATTTTTCAATATATAAGTGACTTATAAAATCATGGATTCAATATTATTAATTTTTAAATACATAAGTGGCTTATAATAATTACTTGCGGATGATACATTAAAAACGCGATTGAAGCAGCATAAATCAGTCAATTTTTAAAATTTTTTTGTTAATTATTGTTATTTATAGTACTTTTTATTTTATTTTCAAATAATATATATTGTTTTATTTTTTCTTCTGTCTCGTCCCAATTTACATGGCACTAATATAATTTTGTTAGTCAATCAAATATTTTATGTTGACATATCATTTTTTATTCTTATTTTTCTAATATATAAATGACTTATAATAAAGAGTGATATAGTAAAATTATCGTTATTGGATAGTGAATTATATTTATTTTTCACAATAATAAAATTTTACTATATATTTTTATTTATTTTTTTAACTTGATAAATATTGACCCAACATAAATTTTAAGAAAATATTCATTAGAAATTAATTTTATTAAATTTATTAATTTTGTACTTTAAAAATTTAAAGTTAAGTTTAAATATTAGTATTTCTATATAAGAAAAAATAATTTTATGATTTAAATTTACTAAAATAAATAAATAAATAAGTAAAAACATTAATTTTTTTATATAATAGTCAATTAAGATAATTTTTTATATTGTCATGATTTATGGTGCACCGATAAAATTTTGAGAGTTGAATAGAACTTTTATCTATTTTTAAAATAACATTTTAACTTGTTAATTATTATGATTTATAATAATTTATACGTAATTATCAAATAATATATTTACTCCTTGTATCCCAATTTTTGTGGCTTCGATACAATTTTGAGAATCAACTAAAAATTTTATATATCTTTTAAATATTTTAAGTTGTTAATTATTATGATTTGCAGTACTTTTTTTTTTATCTCAATTTATGTGGCATTACTATAATAATGAGAGTCAATAAAATTTCTATGTCTTTTAAATATTTTAAATTATTAATTATTGTGATTCGTGATAATAAATTAGTTTTGAACAAGATAGCCAATTAAATAAATAAAAAAATTTACTTCCAATATGTAGTTATAGTTAATTAGTATAAATTAATAGAATATATTAAATATTTAAACCATTATAATGAAATAATGAAATTATTATATATTGCAACATGGTATGTAATTAAGTGGGAGTTTAGGTGTTTTTTGGTAATTGCATGAGAGGTGGTCGAAACCACCTCTTCTATTTAATAGAAAAGAAAAATACAAATTCTAAGAAAATACTCATTAGAAATTTATTTTATTAAATTAAAGTTATTAATTTTGTACTTTAAAAATTTAAAGTTAAGTTTAAATATTAGTATTTATATATAAGAAATAAATAATTTTAAAATTTAAATTTAGTAATATAAATAAAAAAATATTAATTTTTTTTATATAAAAGTCAATTAAAATAATAAAATTGATTTACTTTAAATATTTAGTTGCAATTAATTAAGATAATTTTTTATTTTGTCATGATTAATGGTGCACCGATAAAATCTTGAGAGTTGAATAGAACTTTATCTATTTTTAAAAGAGTATTTTAACTTGTTAATTATTGTGATTTATAATCATTTTTACGTAATTATCAAATAATATATTTACTCCCTGTGTCCCAATTTATGTGGCTT
>NW_025865010.1:0-1173 GCF_002878395.1 Capsicum annuum
GTATTGTGAATGACTTTTACAAATATTGACTTTCCTTTTTACTCTGTAATTGATTGGTATATGATTGATTCAGTAAGAGAAATGCTCTTAATTGATTAACTGAGATATTGTTTAACCATTTTTCTGTTGGTTTAGTTTTACAATACTCGGCCTATATAAACAATTCTTTAAGTTCACAAGTTCTTAAGTTTTACAATTACAATTACCACTACTACTCTCTTAAACAAAGCATCAGTTACTTTTAATACAAAAAGCAATTATGTACTTTCAAGAGTTCTCGGACTTTTCCTTCTAGGTTTATGGAAAACATCTTGCATATTTTGCTGTGTTGGGCTTTCTTTCTATTTCTATTTCTATTTTAGTACTACTTGTCGGTAAGTCCCTTGTCGATGTACTTACATATTAGAAATCAAGTCTATAGAACTAGTTTGATTACCTTCTTAGCTCCCTTTACTCTGATTTCACCACATTAGAAGTCCAAATTATTGTCTTTTCTCTATTTTCCGACATTTGAGCTTAATTTGTTGCTCAGTTCTAGCTGAAATGTAGTGCAAGTATTCTGAGTTGTGGCGTTTAACAATCTTTGTAAGGAGGTAATCGAGTTCCCTTTGCAAGTTAGTCTCATATTTTCCAGCTATAGCAACATTTCCAATGAGTTCTGAGCTAGTGGTGGGGGCATATTTGTGAATATGGCTTTTTTTGGGTGAATTAGGACAATTACTGCATATAGTGTATATCTATGTTGCGTCTGTAGTTTCATGCATTGTTTACCACCACTTGAAGCTTAAGTTCTGATGTGACTTCAAGTTGTATCTCCTGTCAAGTGTTGTGAACTTGTAATGCATTTTTTGTGATTTTCAATTAAAAAAGTTATCATTTCCCTTATTTTCATGATTCATTGACTAAATTAAGCAGATATTTTCCTTGTCCAGCAGTCTACAATGGATTGTAGGAGTTTGTCGTGGAAGAAGAAATCATCAGATAAGACAGCAAGTGAGAAACCTGCAGCTCTTATAGTGGAGTCAGCCTCTGCCCCTTCAAATTCAACTGAACCTAAGGTTGATCAGGTGTGTGTGTTGGTACCTATATAATTAAAAAGTATATTTTCCTTCTCTTATAGTGGAGTCATCATCTGCCCCTTTAGATTCAACTAGGAATTTCCGTTTTCTTCTC
>NW_025865011.1:0-1972 GCF_002878395.1 Capsicum annuum
CTTTCAAAGTCAATGTGCAAACATTGACTTTGAAAGTTTTCTCAATCCATTTTGCCTCTAGCCTCTTTATATATTTCCAGCTCTCTCGCCAAATGACTTGAGAGCCTTCTTATCAGTATCTACATCTTAAGTGTACCAAATTCTGAAAAACCCCATCATATGGATTTTTAAAAAGAATAGTAGTGAAGGATCAACTATCGATATAAGGTACTATGACATGATGTCTTGTAATAGCTACTACCTCCTCTACATTGTTTTAAAATTCTTTCGCGGGAATTAAAACATAAATGAACCATATAACTTATAGAGACAAGCATGAAGCTCTGATGCCCTCCGTCATAAAAGTTTCAAAATGAGAACCTTGTAAATAAAACATGAAATAGTAATAGCTCAATGAACAGGCAATTGACTAGTAGAAAATTACCTTCTGTAATTTCAGATTCATCAATTTGGTCTTCTTCTTCATTTTGAGCCACCGTGATGCTCTCCATGCTGTCCACTTTCTGTTGATGGCTTTGAGCATTTTTGGCAGTAAGTTCTTGTTCCTTCCTCTCGATGTGGAACTTATTCAACTTTTCCTCAAACTCCTCAATGCATGATTTGAGTTCAGGTTTAGCAAACTTCTTCCCCAAATTTAAGACATTCAAATAGGCAAATAAAGCTTTAACACTGTGAAATGAATTCCCAATAACTTCCAAAAACTAGTCCAAGACAAAAGCCTTGTGATGCCACAACAAATTTTACCTTGTTGATAATAGTTTGAAAATCCTCCATCACAGCGTCTTCAGATAAGGCACGTTCGTTCATACATTTTAAATAACTCTATCAGCTTTCTCATGCTCTTATCAGTGTATGATAGCTCAGATAGGCAATAGGATATGTACTTGTATAGCCTAATATCTGCATAAAAGAGCATATTAACATGCAGAAGTTTCTCTGGTGATAATTCAAATAGTACTGAAAGACCGGCAACTTCTAAAACAATCTCAAATAAGTATATCAGAACCTTTGAAACACGCAGAACCACAACTCAAAGTTGACAACCACCATATATTTGAAATGTAGATCACGCAGGATTAACTAGAGAAAGAACTATAAAATCTGACAGTAAACTGCATGACTTGGCTAGCAATAGCAAGTGGATCAAGCTGGTATCGTGATTTATCCATAAAACTATGAAACCTCACAGAATGTTGTGGTAAACCTCAATGTCAAGTTTAGGGGCGAAAATAAAGAGACATACATATTTTCACATTTAGTTTCAAGAAAGTATATGTAAACAGACCAAACCCAAGGGCAGAATAACTTCTTAAGCTTAGCATAGTGTAAACTTAGGGAACTGGTATCATTGCAAACTAAAAGTACCCAATATATTTTCTCTCTTAGCTTCTTCTAAATAGTTGATCATATTACAAAAATTCTTCACGAAAATAAATCAAAACAATTTTCAAATTCCATACTAGTAACTCCACAAAATCTTTTGCAAAGCTTCTCGACAAGAGCTTCCATTTGCTTGTCCTAAAAATACAAACATTCCAATCAATTCTCTACAGAAGAGCCGAAAGAAGCAAGTAAAATTCATGGAACCTTCTTAATTGAAGCAATTAATAATTGCATGATGTTGCAGAAGAATTCTTTCTTCGAGTTCTGGCTAGATAACTTTCCAAGAATATCTTGAAGTAGGTTAAATTGGATTGCTCCCTGTAAACATTAAGTTCAAAGAGGAAAAAAATAGTATTATTTGATATGTGTGTACAGTCAAAAACATGAAACAGCAGACGAAAGAAGCTCAACTGTAGAAAGACTAGAAAGAGATAAGATAGATTGACTTCTTTATTACCAACTGACGAAAGAAAAGTTTGGTAGATATGCTACCTTTCTTTGACAACTCATGAAAGAAAAGGTTGACAAGATTTGAAATTCTTTCATCTTCATCTTCCAGGCAGATGGACATTTCATTTATATAACCTAT
>NW_025865012.1:0-1451 GCF_002878395.1 Capsicum annuum
TCACCCTTAAATATAGGTAGTCTTAATTTGATGGTATTGATGCCAACGTCTCTCTCTAGATGTTGGTTTCCCCTTTCTCCATACCCTCGGTATCTCCTTGGATCCATACGAACCCCTCTCATCTCCTCCTCCCTCATGTAGGCATCATCAAAGGCTCCATACCCTTCGTAATCCTCTCTACCATATTTCTCAAGGTGGAAGGGATGTTTTTGGACATTTGGAACTTGATTCGGAGGAATTGGATTTTGTGGAGTTGGTGCTCTTTGGTTTAGTGGAGCTTGGAATGGGGGGGGGGGGGTTGGATTTTGTGGAGGCATTTGACGTTCGAGTACGTCTTGCAGAACTTGAGAAGTTTGGGAATGGGTTGGTCTATTGGAGTCTCGCTTTAGAGGGTTATGAGTGGTTTGACTTGCGGCATTTAGTGGAGCTAGTGAAGGATTTGGCAATTGTGGCCATGTTTCGGGAGTAACGGTGGTGGAGGAATTTTTAGCATGTCCACTTGACAATACATGTCAAGGAGTAGAAGGACGAAAGTTCCTTTGACTCTCCACTTGTTCTAACCTCCTACCAATAGTCGTCACTTCTCCCCTTATGGCTCCCACTTCCATACTCAACCTTTCAAGAGCTTGGGTCATAGCCTCAAGAGTGACCCTCATATTCTCCATTTCATTAGAATCCACAGTTTGAGACGTGGTTCCCTCCATTATCAAGGTATCACCTACATAAGAAATAAACAAGTTAGTTTTAAAATCCCTCTCCTCACTCACTCTCTCTTGGTTCACTCACACTCAAGTTCCACAAGTGTTGTAGATTCGCTAGGAACCCGTGAATCCGTAAGGTATTAGTATGCTCTTAACCGAAATGGATTCTTGTTTGAAACTCAAAAAATTCTTGTCGGTCTTGTGATGCCCTGAAAATTTTTTTCGCTAAGATCTCGGACGAAAATGTGTTGAATTCTGTTCTTTATCATGATTAATAATTTTTCTATGTGGAATTTCTAGATATGCGACCTGTCATCGCGTAGAGCATCGAATAATCTTTCCAACGATATGTGGATCATCCAAAACGGACACTCGAGCGATGAGTTATGATCATTCTGATCTAACCATGAATAGTGGTGAACAGTAAATGTGTAGGAAAAAAATACTGGGGCCAGACGAATTTTAGGGTCAACTTCAAACAATAATAACTCCTTGTACATAATGATTTGGGTAAGCTACTATATATCAACAGAAAGCTCTGAAAGTCCTCTTTCCAGTGAAATTGGTTTAATCCAATTTGGCCATCGGAGCAAAAAGTTATGGTCGATCTACTTCAGCCTATCAAAACAGTCTACCAAAGGACAAATTTGACATTATTTGATTTTTAAGGGTATTTTGATCATTTCCACTCCAATCCATCCGGGTAAACCATGGATTTAAGTCCATTAAGAGCATTCAATAGCTCATTTT